>NW_024470797.1:0-185000 GCF_017639515.1 Carcharodon carcharias | reverse complement strand
CCCTCAGCACTGACCCTCCGACAGTGCGGCTCTCCCTCAGCACTGACCCTCCGACAGTGCGGCTCTCCCTCAGCACTGACCCTCCGACAGTGCGGCTCTCCCTCAGCACTGACCCTCCGACAGTGCGGCTCTCCCTCAGCACTGACCCTCCGACAGTGCGGCTCTCCCTCAGCACTGACCCTCCGACAGTGCGGCTCTCCCTCAGCACTGACCCTCCGACAGTGCGGCTCTCCCTCAGCACTGACCCTCCGACAGTGCGGCTCTCCCTCAGCACTGACCCTCCGACAGTGCGGCTCTCCCTCAGCACTGACCCTCCGACAGTGCGGCTCTCCCTCAGCACTGACCCTCCGACAGTGCGGCTCTCCCTCAGCACTGACCCTCCGACAGTGCGGCTCTCCCTCAGCACTGACCCTCCGACAGTGCGGCTCTCCCTCAGCACTGACCCTCCGACAGTGCGGCTCTCCCTCAGCACTGACCCTCCGACAGTGCGGCTCTCCCTCAGCACTGACCCTCCGACAGTGCGGCTCTCCCTCAGCACTGACCCTCCGACAGTGCGGCTCTCCCTCAGCACTGACCCTCCGACAGTGCGGCTCTCCCTCAGCACTGACCCTCCGACAGTGCGGCTCTCCCTCAGCACTGACCCTCCGACAGTGCGGCTCTCCCTCAGCACTGACCCTCCGACAGTGCGGCACTCCCTCAGCACTGACCCTCCGACAGTGCAGCTCTCCCTCAGTACTGACCCTCCGACAGTGCGGCGCTCCCTCAGTACTGTCAATCAGGCAATAACAGCTGGGGTGAATGCTTCCAGTCAGAATCTAGACACACAATGGGAAGCCTAGGCCCAGCAACAGGGTAATGCTAAATCAGGAACAGGTACACTCGGCAGAGTCTGAAATCAGCGACACGAGTACTCGGAACTGGAGGGCACAAATAATTATCAAAGGAGCCACATAGGAACAGGCCATTCAGCCCCTCTCGAGCCTGTTACACAGGAACAGGAGGAGGCCATTCAGCCCCTCTCGAGCCTGTTACACAGGAACAGGTGGAGGCCATTCAGCCCCTCTCGAGCCTGTTACACAGGAACAGGAGGCCATTCAGCCCATTTTCAAGCCTGTTACACAGGAACAGGAGGAGGCCATTCAGCCCCTCTCGAGCTTGTTCCACAGGAACAGGAGGAGGCCATTCAGCCTCTCTCGAGCCCGTTACAGGAACAGGAGGAGGCCATTCAGCCCCTCTCGAGCCTGTTACACAGGAACAGGTGGAGGCCATTCAGCCCCTCTCGAGCCTGTTACACAGGAACAGGAGGCCATTCAGCCCATCTTCAAGCCTGTTACACAGGAACAGGAGGAGGCCATTCAGCCCCTCTCGAGCTTGTTCCACAGGAACAGGAGGAGGCCATTCAGCCTCTCTCGAGCCCGTTACAGGAACAGGAGGAGGCCATTCAGCCCCTCTCGATACTGTTGCACACAAACAGGAGTCTAACACCCTGTGCAGGTGGAAACGCTTCCTGATTCCACCTCCGATAGGTGGGGACTCTAACTTTCAGACTCTGCTCCCTAGAATGAGACATCCCCAGCCACGAGAAATAATCTCTCTCTCCCTTTCCACCCGATATCTCGTAAACTTTAACAGCTCCAGGCCATAAACTCTCCCCTCTATCTTCACCCCTTCTCAAATAAAAATATTTATCTGCTTTTTTTTTTACATTTTAGTTCACTGATTCATGGTTTTATCCTTTTTTGTTTTACAAATCATTTTACCCCACCCACCTCCTCCACCTCCCACCGCAAAAAGGGCCAGTCTGTCTCTTGCTCTGTGCTGTCTCAGAGGGCTGACCCTTGCTCTGCTATTAGTACGTTCTGCTTTCTTAACCTTTACGCCTCTATCAGCACCTCCTTTAGTCTTTAACACCGACATGGACACACCCCTTGGCTTTATGTCCGTGACAACATCGCCAATTTCTCCTGAAACGACCCCAACGATCACCGACCTTCGACCCAGCTTCACCTGCTCCCTCCATCACCACCGCCCCCACCCCCACCCAATACACAACCCACCCCCGCTCCTTAAAACCAGCAACACAATCCCATCACATTTTGGCTTCTCCTTGGCTCAGAGGGGGAGTTGTAGGGGAGGGGGTTGAGGGTGGTGGGGGGGGGGGAAAAGGTGCGCACAACTCCCTCTCCCCCCGGCAACACCCCAGGTTTGTGGTTCAATCTCTCCGTTAGCTTTAACCCTCCAGAGAGGCCCCCATGGGTGACTCTGCTGGTGGCCCACAGCTTGCCCCCTGGTAACCGCATGCCGGGGGGTGGAAGAGATGATTTTGCTGTTGGGGGGGGGGGGTCTGAATCGTGGCGATCAGACAGGAAATGCCCGAAAGGGCACCGGAACCAGGTTGACGCTCGAAACGGAGTTGGGTGTGGGGTGGGGCCGAGGGGTTGAAATGTTTGGATCGGTGTTGGGATGGGGGGGAAGAAGAGGGAGGGGTTCCCGATGCTGGGATTGTGAACGCTCGGCCTGAAGGTGGGTGCGGCGCCGGGTGGGTAGATGGGAGAGGCGGGGCGGCCTGAAAGCAGGGCGGGGGGCGGACAGACTGCGGGCACGCGGCACACATCACGAGGGGAAGGGCGCGCGCGCTACCTGTCCAGGGAGTTGCAAGTCGACTTGGTGCACGGACGCATGGTGCCCTGCACCACCTGGGCTCGGAAGAGATAGGCGGGTGCCCACAGAGCAAGGGTCCCCGTGACGAATGCCACCGATGTGAAGCCCAGAGAGGAGAGCAGGAAGCTGTAACTGTCGGAGAAAGAGAGAGAGAGAGACAGAGAGAGAGAGAGGCGGCAGTGAGTAAACAGCCTCGCACACCAGTTCCACTCAACAGACAGAGAGAACACAAAGTAAATGACCAGCGATCAGGCCTGTCAGTGCGTTAGATACACTGTCCTTTCCCCCTCTGGGACCGTGTGTCACAGTGCGTTAGATACACTGTCCTTTCCCCCTCTGGGACCAGGTGTCACAGTGCGTTAGATACACTGTCCTTTCCCCCTCTGGGACCAGGTGTTACAGTGCGTTAGATACACTGTCCTTTCCCCCTCTGGGACCAGGTGTTACAGTGCGTTAGATACACTGTCCTTTCCCCCTCTGGGACCAGGTGTCACAGTGCGTTAGATAGACTGTCCTTTCCCCCTCTGGGACCAGGTGTTACAGTGCGTTAGATACACTGTCCTTTCCCACTCTGGGACCAGGTGTTACAGTGCGTTAGATACACTGTCCTTTCCCCCTCTGGGACAGGGTGTCACAGTGCGTTAGATACACTGTCCATTCCCCCTCTGGGACTGGGTGTCACAGTGCGTTAGATACGATGTCCTTTCCCCCTCTGGGAGCGGGTGTCACAGTGCGTTAGATACACTGTCCTTTCCCCCTCTGGGACCGGGTGTCACAGTGCGTTAGATACACTGTCCTTTCCCCCTCTGGGACCGGGTGTCACGGTGCGTTAGATACACTGTCCTTTCCCCCTCTGGGACCGGGTGTCACAGTGCGTTAGATACACTGTCCTTTCCCTCTCTGGGACCGGGTGTCACAGTGCGTTAGATACACTGTCCTTTCCCCCTCTGGGACCGGGCGTAACAGTGCGTTAGATGTCGAGCGAAGCTCACACTTACTTTGTGGAGAGTTCCTTCACATCGGTGAGCCACGAGGTGTGAACAAGTGCCCGTTCTGACCTACGCTCCAATGCCCCCCTTGGAGGCTCCGGGACCACGAACACAAGCAAGAGAACAGCCACTAACCCCAGACCTGGAGTCACCTAAAGGGGCAGGAAGGAGAAAAATAAACAGCTGAGCATCAAAGAAGCAATAATGCAGTGAGGGAGAGCCGCACTGTCGGAGGGTCAGTGCTGAGGGAGAGCCGCGCTGTCGGAGGGTCAGTGCTGAGGGAGAGCCGCGCTGTCGGAGGGTCAGTGCTGAGGGAGAGCCGCGCTGTCGGAGGGTCAGTGCTGAGGGAGAGCCGCGCTGTCGGAGGGTCAGTGCTGAGGGAGAGCCGCGCTGTCGGAGGGTCAGTGCTGAGGGAGAGCCGCGCTGTCGGAGGGTCAGTGCTGAGGGAGAGCCGCGCTGTCGGAGGGTCAGTGCTGAGGGAGAGCCGCGCTGTCGGAGGGTCAGTGCTGAGGGAGAGCCGCGCTGTCGGAGGGTCAGAGCTGAGGGAGAGCCGCGCTGTCGGAGGGTCAGTGCTGAGGGAGAGCCGCGCTGTCGGAGGGTCAGTGCTGAGGGAGAGCCGCGCTGTCGGAGGGTCAGTGCTGAGGGAGAGCCGCGCGGTCGGAGGGTCAGTGCTGAGGGACAGCCGCGCTGTCGGAGGGTCAGTGCTGAGGGAGAGCCGCGCTGTCGGAGGGTCAGTGCTGAGGGAGAGCCGCGCTGTCGGAGGGTCAGTGCTGAGGGAGAGCCGCGCTGTCGGAGGGTCAGTGCTGAGGGAGAGCCGCGCTGTCGGAGGGTCAGTGCTGAGGGAGAGCCGCGCTGTCGGAGGGTCAGTGCTGAGGGAGAGCCGCGCTGTCGGAGGGTCAGTGCTGAGGGAGAGCCGCGCTGTCGGAGGGTCAGTGCTGAGGGAGAGCCGCGCTGTCGGAGGGTCAGTGCTGAGGGAGAGCCGCGCTGTCGGAGGGTCAGTGCTGAGGGAGAGCCGCGCTGTCGGAGGGTCAGTGCTGAGGGAGAGCCGCGCTGTCGGAGGGTCAGTGCTGAGGGAGAGCCGCGCTGTCGGAGGGTCAGTGCTGAGGGAGAGCCGCGCTGTCGGAGGGTCAGTGCTGAGGGAGAGCCGCGCTGTCGGAGGGTCAGTGCTGAGGGAGAGCCGCGCTGTCGGAGGGTCAGTGCTGAGGGAGAGCCGCGCTGTCGGAGGGTCAGTGCTGAGGGAGAGCCGCGCTGTCGGAGGGTCAGTGCTGAGGGAGAGCCGCGCTGTCGGAGGGTCAGTGCTGAGGGAGAGCCGCGCTGTCGGAGGGTCAGTGCTGAGGGAGAGCCGCGCTGTCGGAGGGTCAGTGCTGAGGGAGAGCCGCGCTGTCGGAGGGTCAGTGCTGAGGGAGAGCCGCGCTGTCGGAGGGTCAGTGCTGAGGGAGAGCCGCGCTGTCGGAGGGTCAGTGCTGAGGGAGAGCCGCGCTGTCGGAGGGTCAGTGCTGAGGGAGAGCCGCGCTGTCGGAGGGTCAGTGCTGAGGGAGAGCCGCGCTGTCGGAGGGTCAGTGCTGAGGGAGAGCCGCGCTGTCGGAGGGTCAGTGCTGAGGGAGAGCCGCGCTGTCGGAGGGTCAGTGCTGAGGGAGAGCCGCGCTGTCGGAGGGTCAGTGCTGAGGGAGAGCCGCGCTGTCGGAGGGTCAGTGCTGAGGGAGAGCCGCGCTGTCGGAGGGTCAGTGCTGAGGGAGAGCCGCGCTGTCGGAGGGTCAGTGCTGAGGGAGAGCCGCGCTGTCGGAGGGTCAGTGCTGAGGGAGAGCCGCGCTGTCGGAGGGTCAGTGCTGAGGGAGAGCCGCGCTGTCGGAGGGTCAGTGCTGAGGGAGAGCCGCGCTGTCGGAGGGTCAGTGCTGAGGGAGAGCCGCGCTGTCGGAGGGTCAGTGCTGAGGGAGAGCCGCGCTGTCGGAGGGTCAGTGCTGAGGGAGAGCCGCGCTGTCGGAGGGTCAGTGCTGAGGGAGAGCCGCGCTGTCGGAGGGTCAGTGCTGAGGGAGAGCCGCGCTGTCGGAGGGTCAGTGCTGAGGGAGAGCCGCGCTGTCGGAGGGTCAGTGCTGAGGGAGAGCCGCGCTGTCGGAGGGTCAGTGCTGAGGGAGAGCCGCGCTGTCGGAGGGTCAGTGCTGAGGGAGAGCCGCGCTGTCGGAGGGTCAGTGCTGAGGGAGAGCCGCGCTGTCGGAGGGTCAGTGCTGAGGGAGAGCCGCGCTGTCGGAGGGTCAGTGCTGAGGGAGAGCCGCGCTGTCGGAGGGTCAGTGCTGAGGGAGAGCCGCGCTGTCGGAGGGTCAGTGCTGAGGGAGAGCCGCGCTGTCGGAGGGTCAGTGCTGAGGGAGAGCCGCGCTGTCGGAGGGTCAGTGCTGAGGGAGAGCCGCGCTGTCGGAGGGTCAGTGCTGAGGGAGAGCCGCGCTGTCGGAGGGTCAGTGCTGAGGGAGAGCCGCGCTGTCGGAGGGTCAGTGCTGAGGGAGAGCCGCGCTGTCGGAGGGTCAGGGCTGAGGGAGAGCCGCGCTGTCGGAGGGTCAGGGCTGAGGGAGAGCCGCACTGTCGGAGGGTCAGTGCTGAGGGAGAGAAGCACTGTCGGAGGGTCAGTGCTGAGGGAGAGAAGCACTGTCGGAGGGTCAGTGCTGAGGG
Source organism: Carcharodon carcharias (assembly GCF_017639515.1). Lineage (NCBI taxonomy): Eukaryota > Metazoa > Chordata > Chondrichthyes > Lamniformes > Lamnidae > Carcharodon > Carcharodon carcharias. Next base: position 178,692 of record NW_024470797.1, on the reverse strand, counting down.
AGAGCCGCACTGTCGGAGGGTCAGTGCTGAGGGAGAGCCGCACTGTCGGAGGGTCAGTGCTGAGGGAGAGCCGCACTGTCGGAGGGTCAGTGCTGAGGGAGAGCCGCACTGTCGGAGGGTCAGTGCTGAGGGAGAGCCGCACTGTCGGAGGGTCAGTGCTGAGGGAGAGCCGCACTGTCGGAGGGTCAGTGCTGAGGGAGAGCCGCACTGTCGGAGGGTCAGTGCTGAGGGAGAGCCGCACTGTCGGAGGGTCAGTGCTGAGGGAGAGCCGCACTGTCGGAGGGTCAGTGCTGAGGGAGAGCCGCACTGTCGGAGGGTCAGTGCTGAGGGAGAGCCGCACTGTCGGAGGGTCAGTGCTGAGGGAGAGCCGCACTGTCGGAGGGTCAGTGCTGAGGGAGAGCCGCACTGTCGGAGGGTCAGTGCTGAGGGAGAGCCGCACTGTCGGAGGGTCAGTGCTGAGGGAGAGCCGCACTGTCGGAGGGTCAGTGCTGAGGGAGAGCCGCACTGTCGGAGGGTCAGTGCTGAGGGAGAGCCGCACTGTCGGAGGGTCAGTGCTGAGGGAGAGCCGCACTGTCGGAGGGTCAGTGCTGAGGGAGAGCCGCACTGTCGGAGGGTCAGTGCTGAGGGAGAGCCGCACTGTCGGAGGGTCAGTGCTGAGGGAGAGCCGCACTGTCGGAGGGTCAGTGCTGAGGGAGAGCCGCACTGTCGGAGGGTCAGTGCTGAGGGAGAGCCGCACTGTCGGAGGGTCAGTGCTGAGGGAGAGCCGCACTGTCGGAGGGTCAGTGCTGAGGGAGAGCCGCACTGTCGGAGGGTCAGTGCTGAGGGAGAGCCGCACTGTCGGAGGGTCAGTGCTGAGGGAGAGCCGCACTGTCGGAGGGTCAGTGCTGAGGGAGAGCCGCACTGTCGGAGGGTCAGTGCTGAGGGAGAGCCGCACTGTCGGAGGGTCAGTGCTGAGGGAGAGCCGCACTGTCGGAGGGTCAGTGCTGAGGGAGAGCCGCACTGTCGGAGGGTCAGTGCTGAGGGAGAGCCGCACTGTCGGAGGGTCAGTGCTGAGGGAGAGCCGCACTGTCGGAGGGTCAGTGCTGAGGGAGAGCCGCACTGTCGGAGGGTCAGTGCTGAGGGAGAGCCGCACTGTCGGAGGGTCAGTGCTGAGGGAGAGCCGCACTGTCGGAGGGTCAGTGCTGAGGGAGAGCCGCACTGTCGGAGGGTCAGTGCTGAGGGAGAGCCGCACTGTCGGAGGGTCAGTGCTGAGGGAGAGCCGCACTGTCGGAGGGTCAGTGCTGAGGGAGAGCCGCACTGTCGGAGGGTCAGTGCTGAGGGAGAGCCGCACTGTCGGAGGGTCAGTGCTGAGGGAGAGCCGCACTGTCGGAGGGTCAGTGCTGAGGGAGAGCCGCACTGTCGGAGGGTCAGTGCTGAGGGAGAGCCGCACTGTCGGAGGGTCAGTGCTGAGGGAGAGCCGCACTGTCGGAGGGTCAGTGCTGAGGGAGAGACGCACTGTCGGAGGGTCAGTGCTGAGGGAGAGCCGCACTGTCGGAGGGTCAGTGCTGAGGGAGAGCCGCACTGTCGGAGGGTCAGTGCTGAGGGAGAGCCGCACTGTCGGAGGGTCAGTGCTGAGGGAGAGCCGCACTGTCGGAGGGTCAGTGCTGAGGGAGAGCCGCACAGTCGGAGGGTCAGTGCTGAGGGAGAGCTGCACTGTCGGAGGGTCAGTGCTGAGGGAGAGCCGCACTGTCGGAGGGTCAGTGCTGAGGGAGAGCCGCACTGTCGGAGGGTCAGTGCTGAGGGAGAGCCGCACTGTCGCAGGGTCAGTGCTGAGGGAGAGCCGCACTGTCGCAGGGTCAGTGCTGAGGGAGAGCCGCACTGTCGCAGGGTCAGTGCTGAGGGAGAGCCGCACTGTCGCAGGGTCAGTGCTGAGGGAGAGCCGCACTGTCGCAGGGTCAGTGCTGAGGGAGAGCCGCACTGTCGCAGGGTCAGTGCTGAGGGAGAGCCGCACTGTCGCAGGGTCAGTGCTGAGGGAGAGCCGCACTGTCGCAGGGTCAGTGCTGAGGGAGAGCCGCACTGTCGCAGGGTCAGTGCTGAGGGAGAGCCGCACTGTCGCAGGGTCAGTGCTGAGGGAGAGCCGCACTGTCGCAGGGTCAGTGCTGAGGGAGAGCCGCACTGTCGCAGGGTCAGTGCTGAGGGAGAGCCGCACTGTCGCAGGGTCAGTGCTGAGGGAGAGCCGCACTGTCGCAGGGTCAGTGCTGAGGGAGAGCCGCACTGTCGCAGGGTCAGTGCTGAGGGAGAGCCGCACTGTCGCAGGGTCAGTGCTGAGGGAGAGCCGCACTGTCGCAGGGTCAGTGCTGAGGGAGAGCCGCACTGTCGCAGGGTCAGTGCTGAGGGAGAGCCGCACTGTCGCAGGGTCAGTGCTGAGGGAGAGCCGCGCTGTCGGAGGGTCAGTGCTGAGGGAGAGCCGCGCTGTCGGAGGGTCAGTGCTGAGGGAGAGCCGCGCTGTCGGAGGGTCAGTGCTGAGGGAGAGCCGCGCTGTCGGAGGGTCAGTGCTGAGGGAGAGCCGCGCTGTCGGAGGGTCAGTGCTGAGGGAGAGCCGCGCTGTCGGAGGGTCAGTGCTGAGGGAGAGCCGCGCTGTCGGAGGGTCAGTGCTGAGGGAGAGCCGCGCTGTCGGAGGGTCAGTGCTGAGGGAGAGCCGCGCTGTCGGAGGGTCAGTGCTGAGGGAGAGCCGCGCTGTCGGAGGGTCAGTGCTGAGGGAGAGCCGCGCTGTCGGAGGGTCAGTGCTGAGGGAGAGCCGCGCTGTCGGAGGGTCAGTGCTGAGGGAGAGCCGCACTGTCGGAGGGTCAGTGCTGAGGGAGTGCCGCACTGTCGGAGGGTCAGTGCTGAGGGAGAGCCGCACTGTCGGAGGGTCAGTGCTGAGGGAGAGCCGCACTGTCGGAGGGTCAGTGCTGAGGGAGAGCCGCACTGTCGGAGGGTCAGTGCTGAGGGAGAGCCGCGCTGTCGGAGGGTCAGTGCTGAGGGAGAGCCGCGCTGTCGGAGGGTCAGTGCTGAGGGTGAGCCGCGCTGTCGGAGGGTCAGTGCTGAGGGAGAGCCGCGCTGTCGGGGGGTCAGTGCTGAGGGAGAGCCGCGCTGTCGGAGGGTCAGTGCTGAGGGAGAGCCGCACTGTCCGAGGGTCAGTGCTGAGGGAGAGCCGCACTGTCCGAGGGTCAGTGCTGAGGGAGAGCCGCACTGTCCGAGGGTCAGTGCTGAGGGAGAGCCGCACTGTCGGAGGGTCAGTGCTGAGGGAGAGCCGCACTGTCGGAGGGTCAGTGCTGAGGGAGAGCCGCACTGTCGGAGGGTCAGTGCTGAGGGAGAGCCGCACTGTCGGAGGGTCAGTGCTGAGGGAGAGCCGCACTGTCGGAGGGTCAGTATTGAGGGAGAGCCGCACTGTCGGAGGGTCAGAACTGAGGGAGAGCCGCACTGTCGGAGGGTCAGAACTGAGGGAGAGCCGCGCTGTCGGAGGGTCAGTACTGAGGGAGAGCCGCGCTGTCGGAGGGTCAGTACTGAGGGAGAGCCGCACTGTCGGAGGGTCAGTACTGAGGGAGAGCAGCACTGTTGGAGGGTCAGTGCTGAGTGAGAGCCGCACTGTCGGAGGGTCAGTACTGAGGGAGAGCCGCACTGTCAGAGGGTCAGTACTGAGGGAGAGCCGCACTGTCGGAGGGTCACCTTCGAATTCTGATGATAGATTTCAGCAGCAATGGATAGATAAACAGAAGAGAGGGGCTGTTTCACCCCCATTGCTGGGGAATCGAGAATACGGGGATAGGGGAGGGAGCACAGCCTCAGGATTAGGGGTCGGCCATGTTGGACTGAGATGAGGGGGAATCTCTTCAATCGGAAAGTGGGGAATCTTTGGAATTCTCTATCCAGAGGGCTGTGTTAACTCAGTCGTAGAGTATATTCCAGACTGGGATGGAGGAGTATTTGGTCCCACAGTGAGCTGAGAGGTTTGTGGAGCGTGAGGGAGAGCGGAATCGAGGCCGGAAATCAGTCAAGGGCAGACAATAACCCGTCCAGCGCGTGTCAAACTCACCCGCAGAGCCCAATGCCAGTCATCAGTGAAGTCCGTCACCTTCGATCCCACGATGTATCCCAAACCGCTGGGCAGAGGTGGGAGGGGAGGAGGAAGCAAATGAGAAGGTTAAAGAATGACAGGCTGAGCCCATCAAGTACTGCAACCTCCACCGATGGCAGGTCAATGAGCGCACAGTTCCCAGCAGCCCCACAATATTCACAGCTCCTCCACACCGTCCATATCAAACACGCCCAGGACAGGTACAGCACGGGGTTAGATACAGAGTAAAGCTCCCTCTACACTGTCCCCATCAAACACTCCCAGGACAGGTACAGCACGGGGTTAGATACAGAGTAAATCTCCCTCTACACTGCCCCCATCAAACACTCCCAGGACAGGTACAGCACGGGGTTAGACACAGAGTAAATCTCCCTCTTCACTTTCCCCATCAAACACTCCCAGGACAGGTACAGAACGGGGTTAGATACAGAGTAAAGCTCCCTCTACACTGACCCCATGGGACAGGTCGAGACACAATTCACTTGTCGAGTGCAGTCTGAGTGCGCGCGAGAGTCCTGGGTATTCTTGGAGACCCTGCAGTCCCTGCTGTCGAGCTCGCCAGTGGCTCTCGAGACCCCCGCCCCTCGCGCTGGCGCCAGCCAAGCCCACCTACCTGCCGACCGGGATGGCAAAGTAGAAGATGGACAGCATGCGGCTCCTGAAGTCGCCTACGAAGAGGTCAGCGATGACAGTGGGGGCGATGGTGGAGTAACTGGCTTCGCCGATGCCCACCAGCGCCCGGGTAAAGAGCAGAGCCCAAAAACACTGAGAGGTGGGGGAGAGAGGGGCAGAGAGAGAGGGAGGGGGGCAGGGAGAGAGAGAGAGAGAGAGAGAGAGAGAGAGAGAGAGAGAGAGAGAGGGAGTGAGTGCATCCTTTAGATAGACAACAGACTGAGAAAGACAGACTGCATCACATCTCCGGGGGAGGATGGGGTGGGAGGTGGGGGTGGGGGTGGGGAATGACGTGACCTGTTGGGTGAGGGGCACAGTGGGGGCAGAGAGCCGTCTCCGGGAGTGGGGGAGGGGTGGACAGAGTCTAGGATCCAGGGAAAGGAAGGAGAGGGGATAGAGAGGGGAGTGGGGTTAGGGTGCGGTGGGTGGGGATTGGAGATGGGGGACGGTGGGGATGGGGGACGGTGGGGATGGGGGACGGTGGGGATGGGGGACGGTGGGGATGGGGGACGGTGGGGATGGGGGACGGTGGGGATGGGGGACGGTGGGGATGGGGGACGGTGGGGATGGGGGACGGTGGGGATGGGGGACGGGGGGGATGGGGGACGGTGGGGATGGGGGACGGGGGACGGGGGGGATGGGGGACGGTGGGGATGGGGGACGGTGGGGATGGGGGACGGTGGGGATGGGGGACGGGGGGGCATTGGGGACGGGGGGGCATTTGGGACGGGGGGACGGTGGGGATGGGGGACGGTGGGGATGGGGGATGGGGGACGGGGGGGGATGGGGGACGGTGGGGGATGGGGGATGGGGGACGGTGGGGATGGGGGACGGTGGGGATGGGGGACGGGGGGGATGGGGGACGGGGGGGATGGGGGACGGTGGGGATGGGGGACGGTGGGGATGGGGGACGGTGGGGATGGGGGACGGTGGGGATGGGGGATGGGGGTTGGGGATGGGGATGGGGGTTGGGGATGGGGATTGGGGTTGGGGATGGGGATTGGGGTTGGGGATGGGGATTGGGGTTGGGGATGGGGGTTGGGGATGGGGATTGGGGTTGGGGTTGGGGTTGGGGATGGGGGTTGGGGATGGGGATGGGGATGGAGATTGGGATTGGGGATGGGGGTTGGGGATGGAGATTGGGGTTGGGGATGGGGATTGGGGATGGGGGGATTGGGGATGGGGATGGGGGTTGGGGATGGGGATGGGGATTGGGGTTGGGGATGGGGATGGGGATGGGGATGGGGGATTGGGGTTGGGGATGGGGATTGGGGTTGGGGATGGGGATGGGGGTTGGGGATGGGGGTTGGGGATGGGGATGGGGATGGGGGATTGGGGTTGGGGATGGGGGTTGGGGATGGGGATTGGGGTTGGGGATGGGGATTGGGGTTGGGGATGGGGGTTGGGGTTGGGGATTGGGGATGGGGATGGGGGTTGGGGATTGGGGTTGGGGTTGGGGTTGGGGATTGGGGTTGGGGATTGGGGTTGGGGATTTGGGATGGGGATGGGGATTGGGGATGGGGATGGGGATGGGGATGGGGATTGGGGATGGGGATGGGGGTTGGGGATGGGGATGGAGATTGGGGATGGAGATTGGGGTTGGGGATGGGGATTGGGGATGGGGATTGGGGTTGGGGATTGGGGTTGGGGATTGGGGTTGGGGATTTGGGATGGGGATGGGGATTGGGGATGGGGGTTGGGGTTGGGGATGGGGGTTGGGGTTGGGGATGGGGATGGGGGGATTGGGGATGGGGGTTGGGGATGGGGGTTGGGGATGGGGGTTGGGGTTGGGGATGGGGATGGGGGGATTGGGGATGGGGGTTGGGGATGGGGGTTGGGGATGGGGGTTGGGGATTGGGGTTGGGGATGGGGATTGGGGTTGGGGATTGGGGTTGGGGATTGGGGTTGGGGATGGGGGTTGGGGATGGGGATGGGGATTGGGGATGGGGATTGGGGTTGGGGGATGGGGATTGGGGTTGGGGATGGGGTTGGGGATGGGATTGGGGTTGGGGTTGGGGATTGGGGATGGGGGGATTGGGGATGGGGGTTGGGGATGGGGGTTGGGGATGGGGGTTGGGGATGGGGGTTGGGGATGGGGGTTGGGGATGGGGGTTGGGATGGGGGTTGGGGATGGGGGTTGGGGATGGGGGTTGGGGATGGGGGTTGGGGATGGGGGTTGGGGATGGGGGTTGGGGATGGGGGTTGGGGATGGGGGTTGGGGATGGGGGTTGGGGATGGGGGTTGGGGATGGGGGTTGGGGATGGGGGATGGGGATGGGGGTTGGGGATGGGGGTTGGGGATGGGGTTGGGGATGGGGGGTTGGGGATGGGGGTTGGGGATGGGGGTTGGGGATGGGATTGGGGTTGGGGGATGGGATTGGGGTTGGGGATGGGGATTGGGGTTGGGGATGGGGATTGGGTTGGGGTTGGGGATTGGGGATGGGGGGATTGGGGATGGGGATTGGGGATGGGGGTTGGGGATGGGGGTTGGGGATGGGGGTTGGGGATGGGGGTGGGGATGGGGTTGGGGATGGGGGTTGGGGGTTGGGGATGGGGGTTGGGGATGGGGGTTGGGGATGGGGGTTGGGGATGGGGTTGGGGATGGGGGTTGGGGATGGGGGTTGGGGATGGGGGTTGGGGATGGGGGTTGGGGATGGGGGTTGGGGATGGGGATTGGGGTTGGGGATTGGGGTTGGGGATTGGGGTTGGGGATGGGGATTGGGGATGGGGATTGGGGATGGGGGGATTGGGGATGGGGGATTGGGGATGGGGGTTGGGGATGGGGGTTGGGGATGGGGGTTGGGGATGGGGGTTGGGTATGGGGGTTGGGGATGGGGGTTGGGGATGGGGATTGGGGTTGGGGGATTGGGGATGGGGATGGGGATTGGGGATGGGGATTGGGATGGGGGGATTGGGGATGGGGATTGGGATTTGGGGATGGGGGTTGGGGATGGGGATTGGGGTTGGGGGATGGGGATGGGGGTTGGGGATGGGGGTTGGGGATGGGGATGGGGGTTGGGGATGGGGATGGGGGATGGGGATTGGGGTTGGGGATGGGGATTGGGGTTGGGGTTTGGGGATGGGGATTGGGGATGGGGATTGGGGATTGGGGATTGGGGTTGGGGATGGGGATTGGGGATGGGGATTGGGGTTGGGGATGGGGATGGGGGTTGGGGATGGGGATGGGGTTGGGGATGGGGATGGGGTTGGGGATGGGGATTGGGGTTGGGGATGGGGATTGGGGATGGGGATGGGGATTGGGATGGGATGGGGATTGGGATGGAGATTGGGGTTGGGGATGGGGATTGGGGATGGGGATGGGGTTGGGGATGGGGGTTGGGGATGGGGGTTGGGGTTGGGGATGGGGATTGGGGTTGGGGATGGGGGTTGGGGATGGGGATGGGGATTGGGGATGGGCATGGGGGGATTGGGGATGGGGATTGGGGTTGGGGATGGGGATTGGGGTTGGGGATGGGGATTGGGATTGGGGATGGGGATTGGGGTTGGGGATGGGGGTTGGGGATGGGGGATGGGGGTTGGGGATGGGGGTTGGGGATGGGGGTTGGGGATGGGGGTTGGGGATGGGGGTTGGGGATTGGGGTTGGGGATTGGGGTTGGGGATTGGGGTTGGGGATTGGGGTTGGGGATGGGGATTGGGGTTGGGGATGGGGATTGGGGTTGGGGATGGGGGGATTGGGGATGGGGGGATTGGGGATGGGGATTGGGGTTGGGGATGGGGATTGGGGTTGGGGATGGGGATTGGGGTTGGGGATGGGGATTGGGGATGGGGATGGGGGTTGGGGATGGGGGTTGGGGATGGGGGTTGGGGATGGGGGTTGGGGATGGGGGTTGGGGATGGGGATGGGGATGGGGATGGGGATGGGGATGGGGATGGGGGTTGGGGATGGGGGTTGGGGATGGGGGTTGGGGATGGGGGTTGGGGATGGGGGTTGGGGATGGGGGTTGGGGATGGGGGTTGGGATTGGGGTTGGGGGATGGGGATTGGGGTTGGGGATGGGGATTGGGGTTGGGGATGGGGGGGATTGGGGATGGGGGGGATTGGGGTTGGGGATGGGTGGGGATCAGGGGTCTCCGAGCAGTGGGGAGGGGGTCTTACCTGCTGTGGGACAAAGGAACTGAGGAGGGTGATGGCCGACCAGAAGAAAATTCCACTGCTCATGATCCACTTCCTGTTGTAACGGTCACCCAGGTATCCGAATACAGGAGCCAGCACCATGTAGGAGCAGATAAAGACTGGAAAACAGGGGGAGAGAGAGCTGACTGAGGACCCTCCGACAGTGCGGCTCTCCCTCAGCACTGACCCTCCGACAGTGCGGCTCTCCCTCAGCACTGACCCTCCGACAGTGCGGCTCTCCCTCAGCACTGACCCTCCGACAGTGCGGCTCTCCCTCAGCACTGACCCTCCGACAGTGCGGCTCTCCCTCAGCACTGACCCTCCGACAGTGCGGCTCTCCCTCAGCACTGACCCTCCGACAGTGCGGCTCTCCCTCAGCACTGACCCTCCGACAGTGCGGCTCTCCCTCAGCACTGACCCTCCGACAGTGCGGCTCTCCCTCAGCACTGACCCTCCGACAGTGCGGCTCTCCCTCAGCACTGACCCTCCGACAGTGCGGCTCTCCCTCAGCACTGACCCTCCGACAGTGCGGCTCTCCCTCAGCACTGACCCTCCGACAGTGCGGCTCTCCCTCAGCACTGACCCTCCGACAGTGCGGCTCTCCCTCAGTACTGACCCTCCGACAGTGCGGCTCTCCCTCAGTACTGACCCTCCGACAGTGCTGTGCACCCTCAGTACTGACCCTCCGACAGTGCGGCGCTCCCTCAGTACTGACCCTCCGACAGTGCGGCGCTCCCTCAGTACTGACCCTCCGACAGTGCGGCGCTCCCTCAGTACTGACCCTCCGACAGTGCGGCGCTCCCTCAGTACTGACCCTCCGACAGTGCGGCGCTCCCTCATTACTGACCCTCCAACAGTGCGGCACTCCCTCAGCACTGACCCTCCGACAGTGCAGCTCTCCCTCAGTACTGACCCTCCGACAGTGCGGCTCTCCCTCAGCGCTGGACCCTCCCACAGTTTAGATTTTAGCACACCAGGGACTGAGCTGTAACCTCAGGTGAAAGGGAAGCCTGCAGTGCAGAGATTGGCGAGCGTAAGGGACTGTCAACACAGGGAACGTGATATAAATTCGAAGGCTTTCACAGAGCAATGCCTGGTTGACGCCTGGGATTAATTGCATAACTGCTGGCAAGCAGCCAGGGCAGCTGAACTGGCTGCTCCTCGCTGGGTTCATCCCTATTACTCTGTCAGCGAAGCCAAGGCTATCACCCTCCAAGAGGGAGCAGACGCAGGCTGGTATCAAGCCAGGGAGTCACAAGGAGAGTCACGTGAGAACAGGCTGAGCAAACAATCAGACAAACACACAGGATACGGCCTCCACCACTGAACTGAACCAGGAGCCAGTCAGCCCCACAGGAGGAGGCCATTCTGCCCTTCTTCACTGTGCCGGCTCTCTGGAACTACCGAGCCCCACGTTAGATTCCAGTTACAGACAGGAATCTAATCGAGGGGTTCGGTGTGGTTTATATATAGAGTAACAGTTACCCAGGAGTGAGTTACAGACAGGAATCTAATCGAGGGGTTCGGTGTGGTTTATATATAGAGTAACAGTTACCCAGGAGTGAGTTACAGACTGGAATCTAATCGAGGGGTTCGGGGTGGTTTACATATAGAGTAACAGATACGCGGGAGTGAGTTACAGACTGGAATCTAATCGAGGGGTTCGGGGTGGTTTATATATAGAATAACAGATACCCGGGAGTGAGTTACAGACTGGAATCTAATCGAGTGTTCGGGGTGGTTTATATATAGAATAACATATACCTGGGAGTGAGTTACAGACAGGAATCTAATCGAGTGTTCGGGGTGGTTTATATATAGAATAACAGATACCCGGGAGTGAGTTACAGACTGGAATCTAATCGAGGGGTTCAGGGTGGTTTACATATAGAATAACAGGTACCCGGGAGTGAGTTACAGACTGGAATCTAATCAAGGGGTTCGGGGTGGTTTATATTTGGATAACAGATACCCGGGTGTGAGTTAGAGACTGGAATCTAATCGAGGGGTTCGGGGTGGTTTATATTTGGATAACAGATACCCGGGTGTGAGTTAGAGACTGGAATCTAATCGAGGGGTTCGGGTGGTTTATATATAGAATAACAGGTACCCGGGAGTGAGTTACAGACTGGAATCTAATCGAGGGGTTCGGGGTTCCACATTCACACAGTGACATACCTGTCTGCAGTAATCCTGAGCTGCTGTCTCCTATCTGGAAGTACTCCTCGATGTCAGGTAGGACACCTGGGTGAGGAGATAAGAGCATGTTAAAGAGAGTCAGCACCCTTACCCCAACAGAAGGGCCCTGCTGCGTTGACAGGAAGAACCAGCCTCCAACGGCCAGGCTCACACAGAGCAGCCCCTCTCCCCGCCCTCAACCCGGTAGCTAACGGCACATCCCACATCACCCGCCCTGCAGCGCGCCGTCCAGGTGTCCCGCGAGTGCCGGTGAAAGTCCCAACACCAGCTCCTCCTCACTGGCTGCTCTGTCCCACCAACTCCTCCTGCCTCCTGTTCCCCAGGGCCCACCCACCCCTCCCTCCCTTCTCCTGTCCCACCAGCTCTCTCTTCTAACCCTTGACCAACTACCCCCCCCCCACAACTTTCTACCCCACCCCCAACCTACCCCTCCTCCCCAGCCCAGCTCAACGGCTCTCCCCCGCCAGTCACTCCCGCTCAGACTTTTACCCCCAGCCCAGCTTGATCCCCTCCCTCCCTTGGCCAAAGTGCTGCACTGACCCTCATGTGCACCGCCCCCAACCACCCCCCCCACCCCTCCACTGCGCCATCCCTCCCCCCTCCTCCACGGACCACCCAGCTAACCCGCTGACCCCCTCATTTCCCACCCCACCAACCCCCAGTGACCCCGAATCTCTGCCCCTGCTCCAGTGACCACCCCAACCGCCCCCGCCCACCCCCCAACCCCCCCGCCACCGCCAACACCCTCTCTCACCCTGGCTGACCCCTGCCCACTTCCCCCTGCCCACCCCTCCCCTCTGCCTCCCCCATCCCCCGCCGATCCCCCCTCCCCACCTCCCCCTTGCCCACTCCATTCCCCCCCCTCCAGGAAACCAATCCCCCTGCCCCATACCCCTCCCCCTGACTGCACTCCCTGATACCCCCTCTCTCCCTATCTCCCCCCTCCCCCTGACCGCACTCCCTGATACCCCCTCTCTCCCTATCTCCCCCCTCCCCCTGACCGCACTCCCTGATACCCCCTCTCTCCCTATCTCCCCCCTCCCCCTGACCGCACTCCCTGATACCCCCTCTCTCCCTATCTCCCCCCTCCCCCTGACCGCACTCCCTGATACCCCCTCTCTCCCTATCTCCCCCCTCCCCCTGACCGCACTCCCTGATACCCCCTCTCTCCCTATCTCCCCCCTCCCCCTGACCGCACTCCCTGATACCCCCTCTCTCCCTATCTCCCCCCTCCCCCTGACCGCACTCCCTGATACCCCCTCTCTCCCTATCCCCCCCCTCAACAAACCCCTTCCACTGCTCCACACCCCCTCCCCCTCCGCCCGCCGCTCTAGCGCCTCCCTCCACCCCTCTACCCTGTCCCTCCACCACCTCCCTCCCCCTCACTCCCCCTCCTTCCCACCCTCCCCTCCCTCAACACCCCTCCTTTCCCTCCCCTCACTCCCCCTCCTCACCCCCCTCCCCTCCCTCACACCCCCTCCTCCCCACCCTCAACACCCCCTCCTCACCCCCCTCCCCTCCCTCACACCCCCTCCTCCCCACCCTCAACACCCCCTCCTCACCCCCCTCCCCTCCCTCACACCCCCTCCTTCCCACCCTCAACACCCCCTCCTCCCCACCCTCAACACCCCCTCCTCACCCCCCTCCCCTCCCTCACACCCCCTCCTCCCCACCCTCAACACCCCCTCCTCACCCCCCTCCCCTCCCTCACACCCCCTCCTTCCCACCCTCAACACCCCCTCCTCACCCCCCTCCCCTCCCTCACACCCCCTCCTTCCCACCCTCAACACCCCCTCCTCACCCCCCTCCCCTCCCTCACACCCCCTCCTTCCCACCCTCAACACCCCCTCCTCACCCCCTCCCCTCCCTCACACCCCTCCTTCCCACCCTCAACACCCCCTCCTCCCCACCCTCCCCTCCCTCAACACCCCCTCCTCCCCACCCTCCCCTCCCTCAACACCCCCTCCTCCCCACCCTCCCCTCCCTCAACACCCCCTCCTCCCCACCCTCCCCTCCCTCAACACCCCCTCCTCCCCACCCTCCCCTCCCTCAACACCCCCTCCTCCCCACCCTCCCCTCCCTCAACACCCCCTCCTCCCCACCCTCCCCTCCCTCAACACCCCCTCCTCCCCACCCTCCCCTCCCTCAACACCCCCTCCTCCCCACCCTCCCCTCCCTCAACACCCCCTCCTCCCCACCCTCCCCTCCCTCAACACCCCCTCCTCCCCACCCTCCCCTCCCTCAACACCCCCTCCTCCCCACCCTCCCCTCCCTCAACACCCCCTCCTCCCCACCCTCCCCTCCCTCAACACCCCCTCCTCCCCACCCTCCCCTCCCTCAACACCCCCTCCTCCCCACCCTCAACACCCCCTCCTCCCCACCCTCCCCTCCCTCAACACCCCCTCCTCCCCACCCTCCCCTCCCTCAACACCCCCTCCTCCCCACCCTCCCCTCCCTCAACACCCCCTCCTCCCCACCCTCAACACCCCCTCCTCCCCACCCTCCCCTCCCTCAACACCCCCTCCTCCCCACCCTCCCCTCCCTCAACACCCCCTCCTCCCCACCCTCCCCTCCCTCAACACCCCCCCCCCCCGGGGCGGACCTGCCACTGTGAAGCGGTCCATGTAGTTGAGCAGGTTGATGTAGGAGAGAACACAGACGGTCAGCACGGAGCGGGGCCCGGAGCGGGGCCCGGAGCCGGAGCCGGGCCCGGGGGAGGGGGGAGGCCCGTCCCCGTCCCCGTCCCCGTCCCCGTCCTCCTGCCCCTCCTCCCCCTCCTCCTCCTCCTCGTCCAACAACTCTTCATCCGCCTGGCGCCAGGGCCGTCCCTCCTCCGCCAGCAGCCGGGAGCCGGCGGGAGCCCCGCTGGAGCCCATCAGAATCCCACACAGACAGAGAGACCCGGAACCGGCCACAGCCTCGCTCAAACCCACACCGCCGCCATTTTAACCCGGCAACTCCGGGCAACCGCGCCCCCGAGCGGCCGGAGGACCGAGCGGTCGGAGCGGGAACCACAGCGACACCGCCCGGCCGGAGGACCCAGCGGTCGGAGCGGGAACCACAGCGACACCGCCCGGCCGGAGGACCCAGCGGTCGGAGCGGGAAGAACAGCGACACCGCCCGGCCGGAGGACCGAGAGGACATTGCGGGAACCACAGCGACACCGCAGGGCCGGAGGACCGAGCGGACGGAGCGGGAACTACAGCGACACCGCCCGACGGAGGACCGAGCGTACGGAGCGGGAACCACAGCGACACCGCCCGGCCGGAGGACCGAGCGGTCGGAGCGGGAAAAACAGCGACACCGCCCGGCCGGAGGACCGAGCGGTCGGAGCGGGAAAAACAGCGACACCGCCCGGCCGGAGGACCGAGAGGACATTGCGGGAACCACAGCGACACCGCCCGACCGGAGGACCGAAAGGACAATGCAGGAACAACTACGACACCCCTTGCCCGGAGGAACGAGCGGTCGGAGCGGGAACCACAGCGCCCCCGCCTTCCAGGAGGAACGAGCGGTCAGAGCGCGAAACACAGCGCCACCTCCTGCCAGGAGGACCGAGCGGTAAGAGCGGGATCCACAGCGCCGCCACCTGCCCGGAGGACCGAGAGGTCGGAGCGGAAAAAACAGCGCCGCCGAAAAGCCGGAGAACCGAGTGGTGGTAGAACGAACAACAGCGACCCCGCCTGTCCGAAGGGTATATTACAGAGAATAGCAGTCCCTGTGTGTATTACAGAGAATAGCAGTCCTTGTGTATATTATAGAGAATAGCAGTCCCTGTGTATATTATAGAGAATAGCAGCACCTGTGTGTATTATAGAGAATAGCAGTCCTTGTGTATATTATAGAGAATAGCAGTCCTTGTGTATATTACAGAGAATAGCAGTCCCTGTGTGTATTACAGAGAATAGCAGTCCTTGTGTATATTATAGAGAATAGCAGTCCCTGTGTATATTATAGAGAATAGCAGCACCTGTGTGTATTATAGAGAATAGCAGTCCTTGTGTATATTATAGAGAATAGCAGTCCTTGTGTATATTATAGAGAATAGCAGTCCCTGTGTATATTATAGAGAATAGCAGTCCCTGTGTATATTATAGAGAATAGCAGTCCTTGTGTATATTATAGAGAATAGCAGTCCCTGTGTATATTATAGAGAATAGCAGCACCTGTGTGTATTATAGAGAATAGCAGTCCTTGTGTATATTATAGAGAATAGCAGTCCTTGTGTATATTATAGAGAATAGCAGTCCCTGTGTATATTACAGAGAATAGCAGTCCTTGTGTATATTATAGAGAATAGCAGTCCTTGTGTATATTATAGAGAATAGCAGTCCTTGTGTATATTATAGAGAATAGCAGTCCCTGTGTATATTATAGAGAATAGCAGTCCCTGTGTATATTACAGAGAATAGCAGTCCTTGTGTATATTATAGAGAATAGCAGTCCCTGTGTATATTATAGAGAATAGCAGTCCCTGTGTATATTACAGAGAATAGCAGCACCTGTGTATATTATAGAGAATAGCAGTCCCTGTGTATATTACAGAGAATAGCAGTCCCTGTGTATATTACAGAGAATAGCTGTCCCTCTGTATATTACAGAGAATAGCAGCACCTGTGTATATTACAGAGAATAGCAGTCCCTGTGTATATTATAGAGAATAGCAGTCCCTGTGTATATTACAGAGAATAGCAGTCCCTGTGTATATTACAGAGAATAGCAGCACCTGTGTATATTATAGAGAATAGCAGTCCCTGTGTATATTACAGAGAATAGCAGCACCTGTGTATATTATAGAGAATAGCAGTCCCTGTGTATATTACAGAGAATAGCAGCACCTGTGTGTATTATAGAGAATAGCAGTCCCTGTGTATATTATAGAGAATAGCAGTCCCTGTGTATATTATAGA
This sequence comes from Carcharodon carcharias, assembly GCF_017639515.1. NCBI lineage: Eukaryota > Metazoa > Chordata > Chondrichthyes > Lamniformes > Lamnidae > Carcharodon > Carcharodon carcharias. The sequence continues at coordinate 162,681 of NW_024470797.1, read as the reverse complement.
GAATAGCAGTCCCTGTGTATATTACAGAGAATAGCAGTCCCTGTGTATATTATAGAGAATAGCAGTCCCTGTGTATATTATAGAGAATAGCAGCCCCTGTGTATATTATAGAGAATAGCAGTCCCTGTGTATATTATAGAGAATAGCAGCACCTGTGTATATTATAGAGAATAGCAGTCCCTGTGTATATTATAGAGAATAGCAGTCCCTGTGTATATTACAGAGAATAGCAGTCCTGTGTATATTACAGAGAATAGCACTCCCTCTGTATATTATAGAGAATAGCAGTGCCTGTGTATATTACAGAGAATAGCAGCACCTGTGTATATTATAGAGAATAGCAGTCCCTGTGTATATTACAGAGAATAGCAGCACCTGTGTATATTACAGAGAATAGCAGTCCCTGTGTATATTACAGAGAATAGCAGTACCTGTGTATATTATAGAGAATAGCAGTCCCTGTGTATATTACAGAGAATAGCAGTCCCTGTGTATATTACAGAGAATAGCAGTACCTGTGTATATTATAGAGAATAGCAGTCCCTGTGTATATTACAGAGAATAGCAGCACCTGTGTATATTATAGAGAATAGCAGTCCCTGTGTATATTACAGAGAATAGCAGCACCTGTGTATATTATAGAGAATAGCAGTCCCTGTGTATATTATAGAGAATAGCAGTCCCTGTGTGTATTACAGAGAATAGCAGTCCCTGTGTATATTATAGAGAATAGCAGTCCCTGTGTATATTATAGAGAATAGCAGTCCCTGTGTATATTATAGAGAATAGCAGTCCCTGTGTGTATTATAGAGAATAGCAGTCCCTGTGTATATTATAGAGAATAGCAGCACCTGTGTATATTATAGAGAATAGCAGTCCCTGTGTATATTATAGAGAATAGCAGTCCCTGTGTATATTATAGAGAATAGCAGTCCCTGTGTATATTACAGAGAATAGCAGTCCCTGTGTATATTATAGAGAATAGCAGTCCCTGTGTATATTATAGAGAATAGCAGTCCCTGTGTATATTATAGAGAATAGCAGTCCCTGTGTATATTATAGAGAATAGCAGTCCCTGTGTATATTATAGAGAATAGCAGTCCCTGTGTATATTATAGAGAATAGCAGTCCCTGTGTATATTATAGAGAATAGCAGTCCCTGTGTGTATTATAGAGAATAGCAGTCCCTGTGTATATTATAGAGAATAGCAGCACCTGTGTATATTATAGAGAATAGCAGTCCCTGTGTATATTACAGAGAATAGCAGCACCTGTGTATATTATAGAGAATAGCAGTCCCTGTGTATATTACAGAGAATAGCAGTCCCTGTGTATATTACAGAGAATAGCAGCACCTGTGTATATTATAGAGAATAGCAGTCCCTGTGTATATTACAGAGAATAGCAGCACCTGTGTATATTATAGAGAATAGCAGTCCCTGTGTATATTACAGAGAATAGCAGCACCTGTGTATATTATAGAGAATAGCAGTCCCTGTGTATATTATAGAGAATAGCAGTCCCTGTGTGTATTATAGAGAATAGCAGCCCTGTGTATATTATAGAGAATAGCAGTCCCTGTGTATATTATAGAGAATAGCTGTCCCTGTGTATATTATAGAGAATAGCAGTCCCTGTGTATATTATAGAGAATAGCTGTCCCTGTGTATATTATAGAGAATAGCAGTCCCTGTGTGTATTATAGAGAATAGCAGCCCCTGTGTATATTATAGAGAATAGCTGTCCCTGTGTATATTATAGAGAATAGCTGTCCCTGTGTATATTATAGAGAATAGAGGTCCCTGTGTGTATTATAGAGAATAGCCGTCCTGTGTATATTGTAGAGAATAGCAGTCCCTGTGTATATTATAGAGAATAGCTGTCCCTGTGTATATTATAGAGAATAGCAGTCCCTGTGTATATTATAGAGAATAGCTGTCCCTGTGTATATTATAGAGAATAGCAGTCCCTGTGTATATTATAGAGAATAGCTGTCCCTGTGTATATTATAGAGAATAGCAGTCCCTGTGTGTATTATAGAGAATAGCAGCCCTGTGTATATTATAGAGAATAGCAGTCCCTGTGTGTATTATAGAGAATAGCAGTCCCTGTGTATATTACAGAGAATAGCAGCACCTGTGTATATTATAGAGAATAGCAGTCCCTGTGTATATTATAGAGAATAGCAGTCCCTGTGTGTATTATAGAGAATAGCAGTCCCTGTGTATATTATAGAGAATAGCAGTCACTTCTATTTTATAGAGAATAGCAGCCCGTGTGTATATTATAGAGAATAGCAGTCCCTGTGTATATTATAGAGAATAGCAGTCCCTGTGTATATTATAGAGAATAGCAGTCCCTGTGTATATTATAGAGAATAGCAGTCCCTGTGTATATTATAGAGAATAGCAGTCCCTGTGTATATTATAGAGAATAGCAGTCCCTGTGTATATTATAGAGAATAGCAGTCCCTGTGTATATTATAGAGAATAGCAGTCCCTGTGTATATTATAGAGAATAGTAGTCATGTGTATATTTTAAAGAATAGCAGTCCCTGTGTATATTATAGAGAATAGCAGCCCTGTGTATATTATAGAGAATAGCAGTCCCTGTGTATATTATAGAGAATAGCAGTCCCTGTGTATATTATAGAGAATAGCAGTCCCTGTGTATATTATAGAGAATAGCAGCACCTGTGTATATTATAGAGAATAGCAGTCCCTGTGTATATTATAGAGAATAGCAGTCCCTGTGTATATTATAGAGAATAGCAGTCCCTGTGTATATTATAGAGAATAGCAGTCCCTGTGTATATTATAGAGAATAGCAGTCCCTGTGTATATTACAGAGAATAGCAGTCCCTGTGTATATTATAGAGAATAGCAGTCCCTGTGTATATTATGAAGAATAGCAGTCCCTGTGTATATTATAGAGAATAGCAGTCCCTGTGTATATTATAGAGAATAGCAGTCCCTGTGTATATTATAGAGAATAGCAGTCCCTGTGTATATTATAGAGAATAGCAGTCCCTGTGTATATTATAGAGAATAGCAGTCCCTGTGTATATTATAGAGAATAGCAGTCCCTGTGTATATTATAGAGAATAGCAGTCCCTGTGTATATTATAGAGAATAGCAGTCCCTCTGTGTATTATAGAGAATAGCAGTCCCTGTGTATATTATAGAGAATAGCAGCCCCTGTGTGTATTATAGAGAATAGCAGTCCCTCTGTATTATAGAGAATAGCAGCCCCTGTGTGTATTATAGAGAATAGCAGTCCCTGTGTATTATAGAGAATAGCAGTCCCTGTGTGTATTATAGAGAATAGCAGTCCCTGTGTATATTATAGAGAATAGCAGTCCCTGTGTATATTATAGAGAATAGCAGTCCCTGTGTATATTATAGAGAATAGCAGTCCCTGTGTATATTATAGAGAATAGCAGTCCCTGTGTGTATTATAGAGAATAGCAGTCCCTGTGTATATTATAGAGAATAGCAGTCCCTGTGTATATTATAGAGAATAGCAGTCCCTGTGTATATTATAGAGAATAGCAGTCCCTGTGTATATTATAGAGAATAGCAGTCCCTGTGTATATTATAGAGAATAGCAGTCCCTGTGTGTATTATAGACAATAGCAGTCCCTGTGTATATTATAGAGAATAGCAGTCCCTGTGTATATTATAGAGAATAGCAGTCCCTGTGTATATTATAGAGAATAGCAGTCCCTGTGTGTATTATAGAGAATAGCAGTCCCTGTGTATATTATAGAGAATAGCAGTCCCTGTGTATATTATAGAGAATAGCAGTCCCTGTGTATATTATAGAGAATAGCAGTCCCTGTGTATATTATAGAGAATAGCAGTCCCTGTGTGTATTATAGAGAATAGCAGTCCCTGTGTATATTATAGAGAATAGCAGTCCCTGTGTATATTATAGAGAATAGCAGTCCCTGTGTATATTATAGAGAATAGCAGTCCCTGTGTATATTATAGAGAATAGCAGTCCCTGTGTATATTATAGAGAATAGCAGTCCCTGTGTATATTATAGAGAATAGCAGTCCCTGTGTATATTATAGAGAATAGCAGTCCCTGTGTATATTATAGAGAATAGCAGTCCCTGTGTGTATTATAGAGAATAGCAGTCCCTGTGTATATTATAGAGAATAGCAGTCCCTGTGTATATTATAGAGAATAGCAGTCCCTGTGTATATTATAGAGAATAGCAGTCCCTGTGTATATTATAGAGAATAGTAGCCCCTGTGTATATTATAGAGAATAGCAACCCTGTTAATATTATAGTGAATAGCAGGCACTGTGTATATTGTAGAGAATAGCAGCCGTATTGTACATTATAGAGAATAGCAGTCCCTGTGTATATTATAGAGAATAGCAGCCGTATTGTACATTATAGAGAATAGCAGTCCCTGTGTATATTATAGAGAATAGCAGCCGTATTGTACATTATAGAGAATAGCAGTCCCTGTGTATATTATAGAGAATAGCAGTCCCTGTGTATATTATAGAGAATAGCAGTCCCTGTGTATATTATAGAGAATAGCAGCCGTATTGTACATTATAGAGAATAGCAGTCCCTGTGTATATTATAGAGAATAGCAGTCCCTGTGTATATTATAGAGAATAGCAGTCCCTGTGTATATTATAGAGAATAGCAGCCGTATTGTACATTATAGAGAATAGCAGTCCCTGTGTATATTATAGAGAATAGCAGTCCCTGTGTATATTATAGAGAATAGCAGCCCGTATTGTATATTATAGAGAATAGCAGTCCCTGTGTATATTATAGAGAATAGCAGTCCCTGTGTATATTATAGAGAATAGTAGCCCCTGTGTATATTGTAGAGAATAGCAACCCTGTTTATATTATAGTGAATAGCAGGCCCTGTGTATATTGTAGAAAACCGCAGTCCCTGTGTATATTATAGAGAATAGCAGTCCCTCTGTGTATTATAGAGAATTGCAGTCCCTGTGTATATTATGAAGAATAGCAGGCCCTGTGTATATTATGAAGAGTAGCAGTCCCTGTGTATATTATAGAGAATAGCAGTCCCTGTGTGTATTATAGAAAATAGCTGTCCCTGTGTATATTATAGAGAATAACAGTCCCTGTGTACATTATAGACAATAGCAGTCCCTGTGTATATTATAGAGAATAGCAGTCCCAGTGTACATTATAGAGAATAGCGATCCCTGTGTATATTATAGAGAATAGCAGTCCCTGTGTATATTATAGAGAATAGTAGCCCCTGTGTATATTGTAGAGAATAGCAACCCTGTTTATATTATAGAGAATAGCAGGCACTGTGTATATTGTAGAGAACTGCAGTCCCTGTGGAAATTATAGAGACTAGCAGTCCCTGTGTATATTATAGAGAATAGCAGCCGTATTGTACATTATAGAGAATAGCAGTCCCTGTGTATATTATAGAGAATAGCAGTCCCACTGGGTATTATAGAGAATAGCAGTCCCTGTGTATATTATGAAGAAAAGCAGTCCCTGTGTATATTCTAGAGAATAGCAGTCCCTGTGTATATTATAGAGAATAGCAGTCCCTGTGTGTATTATAGAGAACAGCAGTCCCTGTGTATATTACAGAGAATAGCAGTCCCTCTGTGTATTATAGAGAATTGCAGTCCCTGTGTATATTATGAAGAATAGCAGGCCCTGTGTATATTATGAAGAGTAGCAGTCCCTGTGTATATTATAGAGAATAGCAGTCCCTGTGTGTATTATAGAGAATAGCAGTCCCTGTGTATATTATAGAGAATAGCAGTCCCTGTGTACATTATAGAGAATAGCAGTCCCTGTGTATATTATAGAGAATAGCAGTCCCTGTGTATATTATAGAGAATAGCGATCCCTGTGTATATTATAGAGAATAGCAGTCCCTGTGTATATTATAGAGAACAGCAGTCCCTGTGTATATTATAGAGAATAGCAGTCCCTCTGTGTATTATAGAGAATGGCAGTCCCTGTGTATATTATGAAGAATAGCAGGCCCTTTGTATATTATGGAGAAATGCACTCCCTGTGTATATTATAGAGAATAGCAGTCCCTGTGTGTATTATAGAGAATAGCAGTCCCTGTGTATATTATAGAGAATAGCAGTCCCTGTGTACATTATAGACCAAAGCAGTCCCTGTGTATATTGTAGAGAATAGCAGTCCCAGTGTATATTATAGAGAATAGCTGTCCCTGTGTATATTATAGAGAATAGCAGTCCCTGTGTGTATTATAGAGAATAGCCGTCCTGTGTATATTGTAGAGAATAGCAACCCTGTTTATATTATAGAGAATAGCAGGCCCTGTGTATATTGTAGAGAACCGCAGTCCCTGTGTATATTATAGAGACTAGCAGTCCCTGTGTATATTTTTGAGAATAGCAGCCGTAATGTACATTATAGAGAAATGCAGTCCCTGTGTATATTATAGAGAAGAGCAGTCCCTGTGTATATTATAGAGAATAGTAGCTCCTGTTTATATTGTAGAGAATAGCAGCCCCTGTGTATATTAGTAGAATAGCAGGCCCTGTGTATATTAAGAGAAACCGCAGTCCCTGTGTATATTATAGAGAATAGCAGTCCCCTGTGTATTTATAGAGAATAGCAGCCCTGTGTATAATATAGAGAATTGCAGGCACTGTGTATATTATAGAAGATAGCAGGTCCCTGTGTAATTATAGAGAATAGCAGTCCCTGTGTATATTATAGAGAATAGCAGTCCCTGTGTATATTATAGAGAATAGCAGTCCCTGTGTATATTATAGAGAATAGCAGTCCCTGTGTATATTATAGAGAATAGCAGTCCCTGTGTATATTATAGAGAATAGTAGCCCCTGTGTATATTGTAGAGAATAGCAACCCTGTTTATATTATAGTGAATAGCAGGCCCTGTGTATATTGTAGAAAACCGCAGTCCCTGTGTATATTATAGAGAATAGCAGTCCCTGTGTATATTATAGAGAATAGCAGCCCTGTGTATATTATAGAGAATAGCAGTCCCTGTGTATATTATAGAGAATAGCAGCCCTGTTGTATATTATAGAGAATAGCAGCCCCTGTGTATATTGTAAAGAATAGCAGCCCTGTGTATATTATAGAGAATAGCAGGCCCTGTGTATATTATAGAGAATAGCAGTCCCTGTGTTTATTATAGAGAATAGCAGTCCCTGTGTATATTATAGAGAATAGTAGCCCCTGTGTATATTGTATAGAATAGCAACCCTGTTTATATTATAGAGAATAGCAGGCCCTGTGTGTATTAAAGAGAATAGCAGTCCCTGTGTATATTATAGAGAATAGCAGTCCCTCTGTGTATTATAGAGAATAGCAGTCCCTGTGTATATTATGAAGAATAGCAGGCCCTGTGTATATTATAGAGAATAGCAGGCCCAGTGTATATTATAGAGAATAGCAGTCCCTCTGTATATTATAGAGAATAGCAGTCCCTGTGTGTATTATAGAGAATAGCAGTCCCTGTGTATATTATAGAGAATAGCAGTCCCACTGGGTATTATAGAGAATAGCACTCCCTGTGTATATTATGAAGAAAAGCAGTCCCTGTGTATATTCTAGAGAATAGCAGTCCCTGTGTATAATATAGAGAATAGCAGTCCCTGTGTGTATTATAGAGAACAGCAGTCCCTGTGTATATTACAGAGAATAGCAGTCCCGCTGTGTATTATAGAGAATTGCAGTCCCTGTGTATATTATGAAGAATAGCAGGCCCTGTGTATATTATGAAGAGTAGCAGTCCCTGTGTATATTATAGAGAATAGCAGTCCCTGTGTGTATTATAGAAACTAGCTGTCCCTGTGTATATTATAGAGAATAACAGTCTCTGTGTACATTATAGACAATAGCAGTCCCTGTGTATATTATAGAGAATAGCAGTCCCAGTGTACATTATAGAGAATAGCGATCCCTGTGTATATTATAGAGAATAGCAGCCGTAATGTACATTATAGAGAATAGCATTCCCTGTGTAAATTATAGAGAATAGCAGTCCCTGTGTATATTATAGAGAATAGCGATCCCTGTGTATATTATAGAGAATAGCAGTCCCTGTGTATATTATAGAGAATAGTAGCCCCTGTGTATATTGTAGAGAATAGCAACCCTGTTTATATTATAGAGAATAGCAGGCACTGTGTATATTGTAGAGAACTGCAGTCCCTGTGGAAATTATAGAGAATAGCAGTCCCTGTGTATATTATAGAGAATAGCAGTCCGTGTGTACATTATAGAGAATAGCAGTCCCTGTGTATATTATAGAGAATAGCAGTCCCTGTGTATATTATAGAGAATAGCAGCCCTGTGTATATTATAGAGAATAGCAGACCCTGTGTATATTATAGTGAATAGCAGGCCCTGTGTATATTGTAGAAAAACCGCAGTCCCTGTGTATATTATAGAGAATAGCAGTCCCTGTGTATTTTTATAGAGATTAGCAGTGTGCATTATAGAGAATAGCATTCCCTGTGTATATTATAGAGAATAGCAGTCCCTGTGTATATTATAGAGAATAGTAGCCCCTGTGTATATTGTAGAGAATAGCAGCCCCTGTGTATATTATAGAGAATAGCAGGCCCTGAGTATGTTATAGAGAACCGCAGTCCCTGTGTATATTATAGAGAATAGCAGTCCCTGTGTATATTATAGAGAATAGTAGCCCCTGTGTATATTATAGAGAATAGCAGCCCCGTGTATATTATAGAGAATAGCAGTCCCTGTGTATATTATAGAGAATAGCAGTCCCTGTGTATATTATAGAGAATAGCAGCCCCTGTGTATATTATAGAGAATAGCAGCCCCTGTGTTTATTATAGAGAATAGCAGTCCCTGTGTATATTATAGAGAATAGCAGTCCCTGTGTATAATATAGAGAATAGCATGCCTGTGTATATTATAGAGAACAGCAGTCCCTGTGTATATTATAGATAATAGCAGCCCCTGTGTATATTATAGAGAATAGCAGTCCCTGTGTATATATAGAGAATAGCAGTCCCTGTGTATATTATAGAGAATAGCAGTCCCTGTGTATATTATAGAGAATAGCAGTCCCTGTGTATATTATAGAGAATAGCAGTCCCTGTGTATATTATAGAGAATAGCAGTCCCTGTGTGTATTATAGAGAATAGCAGTCCCTGTGTATATTATAGAGAATAGCAGTCCCTGTGTATATTATCGAGAATAGTAGCCCCTTTGTATATTATAGAGAATAGTATCCCTGTGTATATATATTGTAGAGAATAGCAGACCCTGTTTATATTATAGAGAATTGCATGCCCTGTGTATATTGTAGAGAACCGCAGTCCCTGTGTATATTATAGAGAATAGCAGTCCCTGTGTGTATTATAGAGAATAGCAGTCCCTGTGTATATTATAGAGAATAGCAGTCTCTGTGTACATTATAGACAATAGCAGTCCCTGTGTATATTATAGAGAATAGCAGTCCCAGTGTACATTATAGAGAATAGCGATCCCTGTGTATATTATAGAGAATAGCAGCCGTAATGTACATTATAGAGAATAGCATTCCCTGTGTAAATTATAGAGAATAGCAGTCCCTGTGTATATTATAGAGAATAGCGATCCCTGTGTATATTATAGAGAATAGCAGTCCCTGTGTATATTATAGAGAATAGTAGCCCCTGTGTATATTGTAGAGAATAGCAACCCTGTTTATATTATAGAGAATAGCAGGCACTGTGTATATTGTAGAGAACTGCAGTCCCTGTGGAAATTATAGAGACTAGCAGTCCCTGTGTATATTATAGAGAATAGCAGCCGTATTGTACATTATAGAGAATAGCAGTCCCTGTGTATATTATAGAGAATAGCAGTCCCTGTGTATATTATAGAGAATAGTAGCCCCTGTGTATATTGTAGAGAATAGCAACCCTGTTTATATTATAGTGAATAGCAGGCCCTGTGTATCTTGTAGAAAACCGCAGTCCCTGTCTATATTACAGAGAATAGCAGTCCCTGTGTATATTATAGAGAATAGCAGCCGTAATGTACATTATAGAGAATAGCATTCCCTGTGTAAATTATAGAGAATAGCAGTCCCTGTGTATATTATAGAGAAGAGTAGCCCCTGTGTATGTTGTAGAGAATAGCAGCCGTGTGTATATTATAGAGAATAGCAGGCCCTACGTATGTTATAGAGAACCGCAGTGCCTGTGTTTATTATAGAGAATAGCAGTCCCTGTGTATATTATAGAGAATAGTAGCCCCTGTGTATATTGTAGAGATTAGCAGCCCCGTGTATATTATAGAGAATAGCAGGCCCTTTGCATGTTATAGAGAACCGCAGTCCCTGTGTATATTATAGAGAATAGCCGTCCCTGTGTATATTATAGAGAATAGCAGCCCTGTGTGTATTATAGAGAATAGCAGACCCTGTGTATATTATGAAGAAAAGCAGTCCCTGTGTATTTTATCGAGAATAGCAGTCCTTTTGTATATTATAGAGAATAGTATCCCCTGTGTATATATATTGTAGAGAATAGCAACCCTGTTTATATTATAGAGAATTGCATGCCCTGTGTATATTGTAGAGAACCGCAGTCCCTGTGTATATTATAGAGAATAGCAGTCCCTGTGTGTATTATAGAGAATAGCAGTCCCTGTGTATATTATAGAGAATAGCAGTCCCTGTGGACATTATAGACAATAGCAGTCCCTGTGTATATTATAGAGAATAGCAGTCCCAGTGTACATTATAGAGAATAGCGATCCCTGTGTATATTATAGAGAATAGCAGTCCCTGTGTATATTATAGAGAATAGTAGCCCCTGTGTATATTGTAGAGAATAGCAACCCTGTTTATATTATAGAGAATAGCAGGCACTGTGTATATTGTAGAGAACTGCAGTCCCTGTGGAAATTATAGAGACTAGCAGTCCCTGTGTATATTATAGAGAATAGCAGCCGTATTGTACATTATAGAGAATAGCAGTCCCTGTGTATATTATAGAGAATAGTAGCCCCTGTGTATATTGTAGAGAATAGCAGCCCTGTGTATATTATAGAGAATAGCAGGCCCTGTGTATGTTATAGAGAACCGCTGTCCCTGTGTATATTATAGAGAATACCAGTCCCTGTGTATATTATAGAGAATAGCAGACCCTGTTTTTATTATAGATAATAGCAGTCCCTGTGTATATTATAGAGAATAGCAGGCCGAGTGTATATTATAGAGAATAGCAGTCCCTCTGTATTATAGAGAATAGCAGGCCCTGTGTGTATTATAGAGAATAGCAGTCCCTGTGTATATTATAGAGAATAGCAGTCCCTCTGTGTATTAAAGAGAATAGCAGTCCCTGTGTATATTATAGAGAATAGCAGTCCCTCTGTGTATTAAAGAGAATAGCCGTCCCTGTGTATATTATGAAGAATAACAGGCCCTGTGTATATTATGAAGAATAGCAGTCCCTGTGTATATTATAGAGATTAGCAGTCCCTATGTGTATTATAGAGAATACCAGTCCCCGTGTACATTATAGACAATAGCAGTCCCTGTGTATATTGTAGAGAATAGCAGTCCCTTGTATATTATAGAGAATAGTAGCCCCTGTGTATATTGTAGAGAATAGCAAACCTGTTTATATTATAGTGAATAGCAGGCCCTGTGTATATTGTAGAAAACCGCAGTCCCTGTGTATATTATAGAGAATAGCAGTCCCTGTGTATATTATAGAGAATAGCAGCCGTAATGTACATTATAGAGAATAGCATTCCCTGTGTAAATTATAGAGAATAGCAGTCCCTGTGTATATTATAGAGAATAGTAGCCCCTGTGTATATTGTAGAGAATAGCAGCCGTGTGTATATTATAGAGAATAGCAGGCCCTGAGTATGTTATAGAGAACCGCAGTGCCTGTGTTTATTATCGAGAATAGCAGTCCCTGTGTATATTATAGAGAATAGTAGCCCCTGTGTATATTGTAGAGAATAGCAGCCCCGTGTATATTACAGAGAATAGCAGGCCCTGTGCATGTTATAGAGAACCGCAGTCCCTGTGTATATTATAGAGAATAGCCGTCCCTGTGTATATTATAGAGAATAGCAGCCCTGTGTGTATTATAGAGAATAGCAGACCCTGTGTATATTATGAAGAATAGCAGTCCCTGTGTATTTTATCGAGAATAGCAGTCCTTGTGTATATTATAGAGAATAGCAGCCCTGTGTGTATTATAGAGAATAGCAGTCCCTGTGTATATTATGAAGAATAGCAGTCCCTGTGTATATTATAGAGAATAGCAGTCCCTGTGTATATTGTAGAGAATAGCAGCCCCGTGTATATTACAGAGAATAGCAGGCCCTGTGCATGTTATAGAGAACCGCAGTCCCAGTGTATATTATATAGAATAGCCGTCCCTGTGTATATTATAGAGAATAGCAGCCCTGTGTGTATTATAGAGAATAGCAGACCCTGTGTATATTATGAAGAATAGCAGTCCCTGTGTATTTTATCGAGAATAGCAGTCCTTGTGTATATTATAGAGAATAGCAGCCCTGTGTGTATTATAGAGAATAGCAGTCCCTGTGTATATTATGAAGAATAGCAGTCCCTGTGTATATTATAGAGAATAGCAGTCCCTGTGTATATTGTAGAGAATAGCAGTACCACTGTGTATTATAGAGAATAGCAGTCCCTCTGTATATTATAGAGAATAGCAGTCCCTGTGTGTATTATAGAGAACAGCAGTCCCTGTGTATATTATAGAGAATAGCAGTCCCTCTGTGTATTAAAGAGAATTGCAGTCCCTGTGTATATTATGAAGAATAGCAGGCCCTGTGAATATTATGAAGAAAAGCAGTCCCTGTGTATATTATAGAGAATAGCAGTCCCTGTGTGTATTATAGAGAATAGCAGTCCCTGTGGATCTTATAGAGAATAGCAGTCCCTGTGTACATTATAGACAATAGCAGTCCCTGTGTATATTATATAGAATAGCAGTCCCTGTGTATATTATAGAGAATAGTATCCCCTGTGTATATATATTGTAGAGAATAGCAACCCTGTTTATATTATAGAGAATTGCATGCCCTGTGTATATTGTAGAGAACCGCAGTCCCAGTGTATATTATAGAGAATAGCTGTCCCTGTGTGTATTATAGAGAATAGCAGTCCCTGTGGATCTTATAGAGAATAGCAGTCCCTGTGTACATTATAGACAATAGCAGTCCCTGTGTATATTATATAGAATAGCAGTCCCTGTGTATATTATAGAGAATAGTATCCCCTGTGTATATATATTGTAGAGAATAGCAACCCTGTTTATATTATAGAGAATTGCATGCCCTGTGTATATTGTAGAGAACCGCAGTCCCAGTGTATATTATAGAGAATAGCTGTCCCTGTGTGTATTATAGAGAATAGCAGTCCCTGTGTATATTATAGAGAATAGCAGTCCCTGTGTACATTATAGACAATAGCAGTCCCTGTGTATATTATAGAGAATAGCAGTCCCAGTGTACATTATAGAGAATAGCGATCCCTGTGTATATTATAGAGAATAGCAGTCCCTGTGTATATTATAGAGAATAGTAAACCCTGTGTATATTATAGAGAATAGCAGTCCCTGTGTATATTATGAAGAATAGCAGTCCCTGTGTATATTACAGAGAATAGCAGTCCCTGCCTATATTATATAGAATAGCGGTCCCTGTGTGTATTATAGTGAATAGCAGTCCCTGTGTATATTATGACGAATAGCAGTCCCTGTGTATTTTATAGAGAATAGCTTTCCTTGTGTATATTATAGAGAATTGCAGCCCTGTGTGTATTATAGAGAATAGCAGTCCCTGTCTATATTATGAAGAATAGCGGTCCCTGTGTGTATTATAGAGAATAGCCGTCCCTGTGTGTATGATAGAGAATTGCAGTCCCTGAGTATATTATGAAGAATTGCAGTCCCTGTGTATTTTATAGAGAATAGTAGCCCCTGTGTATATTGTAGAGAATAGCAACCCTGTTTATATTATAGAGAATAGCAGGCACTGTGTATATTGTAGAGAACTGCAGTCCCTGTGGAAATTATAGAGACTAGCTGTCCCTGTGTATATTATAGAGAATAGCAGCCGTATTGTACATTATAGAGAATAGCAGTCCCTGTGTATATTATAGAGAATAGCAGTCCCTTTGTATATTATAGAGAATAGCAGGCCGGTTATATTGTAGAGAATAACAGTCCCTGTATATATTATAGAGAATAGCAGTCCCTGTGTACATTACAGAGAATAGCAGTCCCTGTGTATATTATAGAGAATAGCAGTCCCTGTGTATATTATAGAGAATAGCAGTCCCTGTGTATATTATAGAGAATAGCAGTCCCTGTGTATATTGTAGAGAATAGCAGTCCCTGTGTATATTATAGAGAATAGCAGTCCCTGTGTATATTATAGAGAATAGCAGTCCCTGTGTATATTATAGAGAATAGCAGTCCCTGTGTATATTATAGAGAATAGCAGTCCCTGTGTATATTATAGAGAATAGCAGTCCCTGTGTATATTATAGAGAATAGCAGTCCCTGTGTATATTATAGAGAATAGCAGTCCCTGTGTATATTATAGAGAATAGCAGTCCCTGTGTATATTATAGAGAATAGCAGTCCCTGTGTATATTATAGAGAATAGCAGTCCCTGTGTATATTATAGAGAATAGCAGTCCCCTGGTAATGTTATTGAGAACTGCCAGTCCCTGTGTATTATAGAGAATAGCAGTCCCTGTGGTATATTATAGAGAATAGCAGTCCCTGTGTATATTATAGAGAATAGCAGTCCCTGTGTATATTATAGAGACTAGCAGTCCCTGTGTATATTATAGAATATAGCAGTACCCTGTGTAATATTATAGAGAATAGCAAGTCCCTGTGTATATTATAGAGAATAGCAGTCCCTGTGTATATTGTAGAGAATAGCAGTCCCTGTGTATATTATAGAGAATAGCGGTCCCTGTGTATATTATAGAGAATAGCAGTCCCTGTGTATATTGTAGAGAATAGCAACCCTGTTTATATTATAGAGAATAGCAGGCACTGTGTATATTGTGGAGAACTGCAGTCCCTGTGTATTATAGAGACTAGCAGTCCCTGTGTGTATTATAGAGAATAGCAGCCGTAATGTACATTATAGAGAATAGCAGTCCCTGTGTATATTATAGAGAATAGCAGTCCCTGTGTATATTATGAAGAATAGCAGTCCCTGTGTATATTATATAGAATAGCAGTCCCTGTGTGTATTATAGAGAATAGCAGTCCCTGTGTATATTATAGAGAATAGCAGTCCCTGTGTACATTATAGACAATAGCAGTCCTTGTGTATATTATAGAGAATAGCAGTCCCTGTTTATATTATAGAGAATAGTAGCTCCTGTGTATATTGTAGAGACTGGCAACCCTGTTTATATTACAGTGAATAGCAGGCCCTGTGTATATTGTAGAGAACAGCAGTCCCTGTGTATATTATAGAGAATAGCAGTCCCTGTGTATATTGTAGAGAATAGCAGCCGTAATGTACATTATAGAGAATAGCATTCCCTGTGTAAATTATAGAGAATAGCAGTCCCTGTGTATATTATAGAGAATAGTAGCCCCTGTGTATATTGTAGAGAATAGCAGCCCTGTGTATATTACAGAGAATAGCAGGCCCTGTGTATGTTATTGAGAACCGCATTCCCTGTGTATATTATAGAGAATAGCTGTCCGTGTGCATGTTATAGAGAATAGCAGCCCTGTGTGTATTATAGAGAATATCAGTCCCTGTGTATATTATGAAGAATAGCAGTCCCTGTGTATTTTATAGAGAATAGCAGTCCTTGTGTATATTATAGAGAATAGCAGCCCTGTGTGTATTATAGAGAATAGCAGTCCCTGTGTATATTATGAAGAATAGCAGTCCCTGTGTATATTATGAAGAATAGCAGTCCCAGTGTACATTATAGAGAATAGTCGTCCCTGTGTATATTATAGAGAATAGCAGTCCCTGTGTATATTATGAAGAATAGCAGTCCCTGCGTATTTTATAGAGAATAGCAGCACCTGTGTATATTATAGAGAATAGCATTCCGTGTGTATATTATAGAGAATAGCAGTCCCTGTGTATATTATAGAGATTAGCAGTCCCTGTGTATATTATAGAGAATAGCATTCCCTCTGTAAAGTATAGAGAATAGCAGTCCCAGTGTACATTAAGGAGAATAGCAGTCCCTGTGTATATTATGGAGAATAGCAGTC
Organism: Carcharodon carcharias; assembly: GCF_017639515.1. Classification (NCBI taxonomy): domain Eukaryota; kingdom Metazoa; phylum Chordata; class Chondrichthyes; order Lamniformes; family Lamnidae; genus Carcharodon; species Carcharodon carcharias. The sequence continues at coordinate 146,417 of NW_024470797.1, read as the reverse complement.
CCTGTGTATATTATAGAGAATAGCAGACCTTGTGTGTATTATAGAGAATAGCAGTCCCTGTGTATATCATAGAGAATAGCAGTCCCTGTGTACATTATAGACAATAGCAGTCCCTGTGTATATTGTAGAGAATAGCAGTCCCTTGTATATTATGGAGAATAGTAGCCCCTGTGTATATTGTAGAGAATAGCAACCCTGTTTATATTATAGTGAATAGCAGGCCCTGTGTATATTGTAGTGAGCCGCAGTTCATGTGTAAATTATAGAGAATAGCAGTCCCTGTGTATATTATAGAGAATAGTAGGCCCTGAGTCTGTTATAGAGAACCGCAGTCCCTGTGTATATTATAGAGAATAGCAGTCCCTATGTATATTATAGAGAATAGTAGCCCCTGTGTATATTGTAGAGAATAGCAGCCCTGTGTATATTACAGAGAATAGCAGGCCCTGTGTATGTTATAGAGAACCGCAGTCCCTGTGTATATTATAGAGAATAGCAGTCCCCGTGTATATTATAGAGAATTTGCAGTACCTGTCTATATTATAGAGAATAGCAGTCCCTAAGTATATTGTAGAGAATACCAGTCCCTGTGTATATTATAGAGAATAGCAGTCCCTGTCTATATTATAGAGAATAGCTGTCCATGTCTATATTATAGAGAATAGCAGTCCCTGTCCATATTATAGAGAATAGCAGTCCCTAAGTATATTATAGAGAATAGCAGCCCCTGTGTATATTGTAGAGAATAGCAGTCCCAGTGCATATCATTGAGAATAGCAGTCCATGTCTATATTATATAGAATAGCGGTCCCTGTGTGTTTTATAGAGAATAGCCGTCCTGTGTGTATTATAGAGAATTGCAGTCCCTGAGTATATTACGAAGAATAGCAGTCCCTGCGTATTTTATAGAGAATAGCAGCACCTGTGTATATTATAGAGAATAGCAATCCCTGTGTATATTATAGAGAATAGCAGTCCCTGTGTATATTATAGAGAATAGCAGTCCCTGTGTATATTCTAGAGAATAGCATTCCCTCTGTAAAGTATAGAGAATAGCAGTCCCAGTGTACATTATAGAGAATAGCAGTCCCTGTGTATATTATGGAGAATAGCAGTCCCTGCGTATTTTATAGAGAATAGCAGTACCTGTGTATATTATAGAGAATAGCAATCCCTGTGTATATTATAGAGAATAGCAGTCCCTGTGTATATTATAGAGAATAGCAGTCCCTGTGTATATTATAGAGAATAGCATTCCCTCTGTAAAGTATAGAGAATAGCAGTCCCAGTGTACATTATAGAGAATAGCAGTCCCTGTGTATATTATGAAGAATAGCAGTCCCTGCGTATTTTATAGAGAATAGCAGCACCTGTGTATATTATAGAGAATAGCATTCCGTGTGTATATTATAGAGAATAGCAGTCCCTGTGTATATTATAGAGATTAGCAGTCCCTGTGTATATTATAGAGAATAGCATTCCCTCTGTAAAGTATAGAGAATAGCAGTCCCAGTGTACATTATAGAGAATAGCAGTCCCTGTGTATATAATGGAGAATAGCAGTCCCTGTGTATATTATAGAGAATAGCAGTCCTTGTGTGTATTATAGAGAATAGCAGTCCCTGTGTATATCATAGAGAATAGCAGTCCCTGTGTACATTATAGACAATAGCAGTCCCTGTGTATATTGTAGAGAATAGCAGTCCCTTGTATATTATGGAGAATAGTAGCCCCTGTGTATATTGTAGAGAATAGCAACCCTGTTTATATTATAGTGAATAGCAGGTCCTGTGTATATTGTAGTGAACCGCAGTTCATGTGTAAATTATAGAGAATAGCAGTCCCTGTGTATATTATAGAGAATAGTAGGCCCTGAGTCTGTTATAGAGAACCGCAGTCCCTGTGTATATTATAGAGAATAGCAGTCCCTATGTATATTATAGAGAATAGCAGTCCCTGTGTATATTATAGAGAGTAGCAGCCCTGTGTATATTATAGAGAATAGCAGTCCCTGTGTATATTATAGATAGTAGGAGTCCCTGTGTATATTATAGAGAATAGCAGTCCCTGTGTATATTATAGAGAATAGCAGTCCCTGTGTATATTATAGAGAATAGCAGTCCCTGTGTATATTATAGAGAATAGCAGTCCCTGTGTATATTATAGAGAATAGCAGTCCCTGTGTATATTATAGAGAATAGCAGTCCCTGTGTATATTATAGAGAATAGCAGTCCCTGTGTATATTATAGAGAATAGCAGTCCCTGTGTATATTATAGAGAATAGCAGTCCCTGTGTATATTATAGAGAATAGCAGTCCCTGTGAATATTATAGAGAATAGCAGTCCCTGTGTATATTATAGAGAATAGCAGTCCCTGTGTATATTATAGAGAATAGCAGTCCCTGTGTATATTATAGAGAATAGCAGTCCCTGAGTATATTACGAAGAATAGCAGTCCCTGCGTATTTTATAGAGAATAGCAGCACCTGTGTATATTATAGAGAATAGCAATCCCTGTGTATATTATAGAGAATAGCAGTCCCTGTGTATATTATAGAGAATAGCAGTCCCTGTGTATATTATAGAGAATAGCATTCCCTCTGAAAAGTACAGAGAATAGCAGTCCCTGTGTCTATTATAGAGAATAGCAGTCCCTGTGTATATTATAGAGAATAGCATTCCCTATGTGTATTATACAGAATAGCAGTCCCTGAATATATTATGAAGAATAGCCGTCCCTGTGTATTTTATAGAGAATAGCAGTCCTTGTGTATATTATAGAGAATAGCAGCCCTGTGTGTATTATAGAGAATAGCAGTCCCTGTGTATATTATGAAGAATAGCAGTCCCTGTGTATACTATAGAGAATAGCAGTCCCTGCCTATATTATATAGAATAGCGGTCCCTGTGTGTATTATAGTGAATAGCAGTCCCTGTGTATATTATGACGAATAGCAGTCCCTGTGTATTTTATAGAGAATAGCAGTCCTTGTGTATATTATAGAGAATAGCAGCCCTGTGTGTATTATAGAGAATAGCAGTCCCTGTGTATATTATGAAGAATAGCAGTCCCTGTGTATACTATAGAGAATAGCAGTCCCTGCCTATATTATATAGAATAGCAGGTCCCTGTGTGCATTATAGAGAATAGGCCATCACTGTGTGTATTATAGCGAATAGCACTCCGTGAGTATATTATGAGAATTGCAGTCCCTGTGTATATTATAGAGAATATCAGTCCTTGTGTATATTATAGTGAATACAGACCCTGTGTATATTATAGAGAATATCAGTCCCTGTCTATATTATAGAGAATAGCAGTCCCAATCTATATTATAGAGAATACCAGCCCCTGTGTATATTATAGAGAATAGCAGTCCCTGTCTATATTATAGAGAATAGCTGTCCATGTCTATGTTATAGAGAATAGCAGTCCCTGTCTATATTATATAGAATAGCGGTCCCTGTGTGTATTATAGAGAATAGCCGTCCTGTGTGTATTATAGAGAATTGCAGTTCCTGAGTATATTATGAAGAATAGCAGTCCCTGTGTATTTAATAGAGAATAGCAGCACCTGTTTATATTATAGAGAATAGCAATCCCTGTGTATATTATAGAGAATAGCAGTCCCTGTGTATATTATAGAGAATAGCAGCCCTGTGTATATTATACAGAATAACATTCCCTGTGTATATTATAGAGAATAGCAGTCCCAGTGTACATTATAGAGAATAGCAGTCCCAGTGTATATCATAGAGAATAGTAGCCCTTTTGTATATTGTAGAGAATAGCAACCCTGCTTATATTATAGAGAATAGCAGGCCCTGTGTATATTATAGAGATTAGCAGCCCCAATTATATTATAGAAAATACCAGTCCCTGTGTATATTATAGAGAATAGCAGTCCTTGTGATATTAAAGAGAATAGCAGTCCTTGTGTATATTATAGAGAATAGCAGTCCAAGTGTATATTAGAGAGAACAGTAGTCCCTTTGTGTTTTATTGGAATAGCAGTCCCTTAGTATATTATAGAGAATAGCAGTACCTGTGTATATTATAGAGACCAGCAGCCACTGTGTATATTATAGAGAATAGCAGTCCATGTGTATATTATAGAGAATAGTAGTCCCTTTGTGTGTTATAGTAATAGCAGTCCCTGTGTATATTATTGAGAATAGCAGTCCCTGTGTATATTATATAGAATAGCAGTCCCTGTGTATATTATAGAGAATAGCAGTACTGTGTATATTATAGAGAATTGCAGTCCCTGAGCGTATTATAGAGACTTGCAATCCCTGTGTATATTATAGAGAATAGCAGTCCCTGTATATATTATAGAGAATAGCAGCCCCTGTGTATGTTATAGAGAATAGTGGTAAATGTGTATATTATAGAGAATAGCAGTCCCTGTGTGTATTAGAGAGAACAGTGGTCCCCTGTGTATATTAAAGAGAATAGCAACCCGTGTATATTATAGAGAATAGCGACCCCTGTGTATATTATAGAGAAACGCAGTCCCTGTGTATATTATAGAGAATAGCAGTCCCTGTGTATATTATAGAGAATAGCAGTCCCTGTGTATATTATAGAGAATAGCAGTCCCTGTGTATATTATAGAGAATAGCAGTCCCTGTGTATATTATAGAGAATAGCAGTCCCTGTGTAAATTATAGAGAATAGCAGTCCCTGTGTATATTATAGAGAATAGCAGTCCCTGTGTCTATTATAGAGAATAGCAGTCCCTGTGTATATTATAGAGAATAGCAGCTCCTGTGTATATTATAGACAATAGCAGTCCCTGTGTATATTATAGAGAATAGCAGTCCCTGTGTATATTATAGAGACTAGCAGTCCCTGTGTATATTATAGAGCCTAGCAGTCCCTGTGTATATTATAGAGAATAGCTGAACATGTGTATATTATAGAGAATGCATGTCGCTGTATATACTTTAGAGAATAGAAGTCCCTGTGTATATTATAGAGAATAGCAGTCCCTGTGTATATTATAGAGAATAGCAGTCCCTGTGTATATTATAGAGAATAGCAGTCCCTGTGTATATTATAGAGAATAGCAGCCTCTGTGTATATTATAGAGAATAACAACACTGTGTATATTATAGAGAATAGCAGTCCCTGTTTCTATAATAGAGAATAGCAAGTCCATTGTGTATATTATAGAGAATAGCAGTCCTCGTGTACATTATAGAGAATAGCAGTCCCTGTGTATATTATAGAGAATAGCAGTCCCATGTGTATATTATAGAGAATAGCAGTCCCTGTGTATATTATAGAGAATAGCAGTCCCTGTGTATATTATTGAGAATAGCAGTCCCTGTGTATATTATAGAGAATAGCAGTCCCTGTGTATATTATAGAGAATAGCAGTCCCTGTGTATATTATAGAGAATAGCAGTCCCTGTGTATATTATAGAGAATAGCAGTCCCTGTGTATATTTTAGAGAATAGCAGGCACTCTGTGTATTATAGAGAATAGCAGTCCCTGTGTATATTATAGAGAATAGCAGTCCCTGTGTATATTATAGAGAATAGCAGTCCCTGTGTATATTGTAGAGAATAGCAGTCCCTGTGTATATTATAGAGAATAGCAGTCCCTGTGTATAGTATAGAGAATAGCAGTCCCTGTGTATATTATAGAGAATAGCAGTCCCTGTGTATATTATAGAGAATAGCAGTCCCTGTGTATATTATAGAGAATAGCAATCCCTGTGTATATTATAGAGAATAGCAGACCCTGTGTATATTATAGAGAATAGCAGTCCCTGTGTATATTATAGAGAATAGCAGTCCCTGTGTATATTATAGAGAATAGCAGTCCCTGTATATTTTTTAAAGAATAGCAGTCCCTGTGTATATTATAGAGAATAGCAGTCCCTGTGTATAGTATAGAGAATAGCAGTCCCTCTGTATATTATGTAGAATAGTGGTCTATGTGTATATAATAGATAATATCAGCCCCAGTGTATTATATACAGAATACCAATCCATGTGTATATTATAGAGAATAGCTGTCCCTGTGTCTATTATAGACAATAGCAGACTCTGTGTACATTATACAGAATAGCAGTCCATGTGTATATTATAAAGAATAGGTGTCCTTGTGTATATTGTAGAGATTAGCAGTCCCTGAGTATATTATGTAGAATTGCGGTCTCTGTGTATATTGTAGAGAATATCAGTCCCTGTGTATATTATAGAAATAGCAGTCCCTGTGTATATTATAGAGAATTGCTGTCCCTGTGTCTATTATAGACAATAGCATCCCGTCTGTATATTTTTGAGAATAGCAGTCCCTGTGTACATTATAGGGAATAGCAGTCCCTGTGTACATTATAGAGAATAGCAGTCCCTGTGTATAATATAGAGAATAGCAGTCCCTGTGTATATTATCAAGAATAGCAGTCCTTGTGTATATTATAGAGGTTATCAGTCCTTTTGTATATTATAGAGAATAGCAGTCCCTGTGTATATTCTAGAGAATAGCAGTCCTTGTGTATATTAAAGAGAATAGCAGACTCTGTGTGTATTATAGAGAATAGCAGTCCCTGTGTATATTATAGAGAATATCAGTCCCTGTGTATATTATAGAGAATAGCAGTCCTTGTGTATATTATAGTGAACAGCAGTCCCTGTGTATATTATAGAGAATAGCAGTGGCTGTGTTTATTATAGAGATTAGCATTCCCTGTGTATATTATAGAGAATAGCAGTCCCTGTGTATATTATACAGAGCAGCCATCTCAGTGTATATTATTGAGATTAGCAGTCCCTGTATATATTATAGAGAATAGCAGTCCCTTTGTATATTATAGAGAATAGCAGCCCCTTTGTATATTATAGAGAATAGCAGTCCCTGTTTGTATTATAGGGAATAGCAGTCCCTGTGTATATTATAGAGAATAGCAATTCCTGTGTATATTATAGAGAATAGCAGTCCCTGTGTCTATTTTAAAGAATAGCAGTCCCTGTGTATATTTTAGAGTATATCGGTCGCTGTGTGTATTATAGGGAATTGCAGTCAATTTGTATATTATAGGTAATAGCAGTCCCTGTGTATATTATAGAGACCAGCGGCTCCTGTGTATATTATAGAGAATAGCATTCCCTGAGTGTATTATAGCGAATAGCAGTCCCTGTGTATATTATAGAGAATAGCAGCCCCTGTGTATATTATAGAGAATAGTAGTAAATGTGTATATTATAGAGAATAGCAGTCCCTGTGTGTATTAGAGAGAATAGTAGTCCATTTGTGTTTTATAGCAATAGCAGTCCGCGTGTACATTATTGAGAATAGCTGCCCCTGTGTATATTATAGAGAATAGCAATCCCTGTGTGTATTATAGAGAATAGTAGTCCCTGTGTGTATTATAGAGAAAAGCAGTCCTTGTGTATATTTTATAGAAAAGCAGTCCCTGTGTATATTACAGAGAATAGCAGTCCTTGTGTATATTATAGAGAATAGCAGTCCCTGTGTATATTATAGAGAATAGCAGTCCTTGTGTATATTATGTAGAATAGCGGTCTATGTGTATATAATTGGTAATATCAGTCCCAGTGTATATTATACAGCATACCAATGCATGTGTACATTATAGAGAATAGCTGACCCTGTGTCTATTATAGACAATCTCAGCCCCTGTGTATATTTTAGATAATAGCAATCCCGGTGTATATTATAGAGAATAGCCGCCCCTGGGTATATTTTAGAGACTCTCAGTCGGTTTGTATATTATAGAGAATAGCAGTCCCTGTATATTTTTTAAAGAATAGCAGTCCCTGTGTATATAATAGAGAATAGCAGTCCCCGTGTATATTATAGCGAATAGCAGTCCTTGTGTATATTTTAGAGAATAGCAGTCCCTGTTTATATTGTAGATAATAGCAGTCCATGTGTATATTATAAAGAACAGGTGTCCTTGTGTATATTGTAGAGATTAGCAGTCCATGCGTACATTATGTAGAATTGCGGTCTCTGTGTATATTGTAGAGAATATCAGTCCCTGTGTATATAAAAGAGAATAGCAGTACCTGTGTACATTATAGAGAATAGCATTCCCTGTGTATGTTATAGAGATTAGCAGCCCCAGTGTATTTTATATAGAATAGAAATCACTGTATCTATTATAGAGAATAGCAGTCTCTGTGTATATTGTAGAGATTCGCAGCCCCTGTGTATATTATAGAGATTAGCAGCCCCGATTATATTATAGAAAATACCAGTCCCTGTGTATATTATAGAGAATAGCAGTCCCTGTGCATATTATAGAAAATAGCAGTAAATGTCTATGTTGTAGAGAATAGCAGCCCCTGTGTATATTATAGAGAATAGTAGTAAATGTGTATATTATAGAGAATAGCAGTCCCTGTGTGTATTAGAGAGAATAGTAGTCCATTTGTGTTTTATAGCAATAGCAGTCCCTGTGTATATTATAGAGAATAGCAGTCCCTGTGTATATTATAGAGAATAGCAGTCCCTGTGTATATTATAGAGAATAGCAGTCCCTGTGTATATTATAGAGAATAGCAGTCCCTGTGTATATTATAGAGAATAGCAGTCCCTGTATTTATTAAGAGAATAGCAGTCCCTGAGTATATTATAGAGAATAGCAGACCCTGTGTATATTATAGAGAATAGCAGTCCCTGTGTATATTATAGAGATTAACAGCCCCTGTGTATATTATAGAGAATAGCAGCCCCTGTGTATATTATAGAGAATAGCAGTCCCTGTGTATATTATAGAGAATAGCAGTCCCTGTGTATATTATAGAGAATAGCAGTCCCTGTGTATATATAGAGAATAGCAGTCCCTGTGTATATTATAGAGAATAGCAGTCCCTGTATATACTTTAGAGAATAGCAGTCCCTGTGTATATTATAGAGAATAGCAGTCCCTGTGTATATTATAGAGAATAGCAGTCCCAGTGTATATTATAGAGAATAACCGTCCCCGTGTATATTATAGAGAATAGCAGCCCCTGTGTATATTATAGAGAATAGCAGTCCTGTGTATATCTGTAGAAGAATAGCAGTCCCTGTGTTATATTATCAGAGAATAGCAGTCCCTGTTTATATTGTAGAGAATAGCAGTCCCTGGTGTATTATATAGAATTGCGTTCCCTGTGTATATTAGAGAATAACAGTCCCTGTGTATATTATAGAGAATAGCAGTCCCTGAGTATATTCTAGAGAATAGCAGTCCTGTGTATATTATAGAGAATTGCAGCCCTGTGTATATTATAGAGAATAACAGTCCACTGTATTATTATAGAGAATAGCAGTCCCTGTGTCTATTTAGAGAATCGCCAGTCCCTGTGTATATTATAGAGAATAGCAGTCCCCGAATATATTATAAGAATACCAGTCCCTGTGTATATTTAGAGGAATAGCAGTCCCTGTGCATATTATAGAAAATAGCAGTAAATGTCTATGTTGTAGAGAATAGCAGTCCCTGTGTATATTATTGAGAATAGCAGTCCTTGTGATATTATAGAGAATAGCAGTCCTTGTGTATATTATAGAGAATAACAGTCCATATGTATATTAGAGAGAATAGTAGTCCCTTTGTGTTTTATAGGAACAGCAGTCCCTATGTATATTATAGAGAATAGCAGTGGCTGTGATTATTATAGAGATTAGCAGTCCCTGTGTATATTATAGAGAATAGCTGTCCCTGTGTATATTATAGAGAATAGCAGTCCCTGTGTATATTATTGAGAATAGCAGCCCCTGTGTTTCTTATAGAGAATAGCAGCCCTTGTGTATATTTTAGAGAATAACAGTCCCTGTGTGTATCATAGAGAATAGCAGTCCCTGTGTATATTATAGAGAATAGCAGTCCTTGTGTATATTATAGAGAATACCAGTCCATGTGTATATTAGAGAGAATATTAGTCACTTTGTGTTTCATAGGAATAGCAGTTCCTTTGTATATTATAGGGAATAGCAGTCCCTGTGTATATTGTAGGGATTTGCAGTCCCTTTGTATATTATAGAGAATAACACTCCTTGTGTATATTATAGTGAACAGCAGGCCCTGTGTATATTATAGAGAATAGCAGTGGCTGTGTTTATGATAGAGATTAGCATGCTCTGTGTATAATATAGAGAATAGCAGTCCCTGTGTATATTATAGAGAATAGCAGTCCCTGTGTATATTATACAGAGCAGCCATCTCAGTGTATATTATTGAGATTAGCAGTCCCTCTATATATTATAGAGAATAGCAGTCCCTTTGTATATTATAGAGAATAGCAGCCCCTTTGTATATTATAGAGAATAGCAGTCCCTGTTTGTATTATAGGGAATAGCAGTCCCTGTGTATATTATAGAGAATAGCAATTCCTGTGTATATTATAGAGAATAGCAGTCCCTGTGTCTATTTTAAAGAATAGCAGTCCCTGTGTATATTTTAGAGAATAGCAGTCCCTGTGTATATTATAGAGAATAGCAGTCCCTGTGTATATTATAGAGAATAGCAGTCCCTGTGTATATTATAGAGAATAGCAGTCCCTGTGTATATTATAGAGAATAGCAGTCCCTGTGTATATTATAGAGAATAGCAGTCCCTGTGTATATTATAGAGAATAGCAGTCCCTGTGTATATTATAGAGAATAGCAGTCCCTGTGTATATTATAGAGAATAGCAGTCCCTGTGTATATTACAGAGAATAGCAGTCCCTTGTGTATTATAGAGAATAGCAGTCCCTGTGTATATTATAGAGAATAGCAGTCCCTGTGTATATTATAGAGAATAGCAGTCCCTGTGTATATTATAGAGAATAGCAGTCCCTGTGTGTATTATAGAGAATAGCATCCCTTGTGTATATTATAGAGAATAGCAGTCCCTGTGTATATTATAGAGAATAGCAGTCACTGTGTATATTATAGAGAATAGCAGTCCCTGTGCATATTATAGAGAATAGCAGTCCTTGTGTATATTATGTAGAATAGCGGTCTATGTGTATATAATTGGTAATATCAGTCCCAGTGTATATTATACAGCATACCAATGCATGTGTACATTATAGAGAATAGCTGACCCTGTGTCTATTATAGACAATCTCAGCCCCTGTGTATATGATAGATAATAGCAATCCCGGTGTATATTATAGAGAATAGCAGCCCCTGGGTATATTTTAGAGACTCTCAGTCGGTTTGTATATTATAGAGAATAGCAGTCTCTGTATATTTTTTAAAGAATAGCAGTCCCTGTGTATATAATAGAGAATAGCAGTCCCCGTGTATATTATAGCGAATAGCAGTCCTTGTGTATATTTTAGAGAATAGCAGTCCCTGTTTATATTGTAGATAATAGCAGTCCATGTGTATATTATAAAGAACAGGTGTCCTTGTGTATATTGTAGAGATTAGCAGTCCATGCGTACATTATGTAGAATTGCGGTCTCTGTGTATATTGTAGAGAATATCAGTCCCTGTGTATATTATAGAGAATAGCAGTACCTGTGTACATTATAGAGAATAGCATTCCCTGTGTATGTTATAGAGATTAGCAGCCCCAGTGTATTTTATATAGAATAGAAATCACTGTATCTATTATAGAGAATAGCAGTCTCTGTGTATATTGTAGAGATTCGCAGCCCCTGTGTATATTATAGAGATTAGCAGCCCCGATTATATTATAGAAAATACCAGTCCCTGTGTATATTATAGAGAATAGCAGTCCCTGTGCATATTATAGAAAATAGCAGTAAATGTCTATGTTTTAGAGAATAGCAGTCCCTGTGTATATTATAGAGAATAGCAGTCCTTGTGATATTATAGAGAATAGCAGTCCTTGTGTATATTATAGAGAATAATAGTCCATATGTATATTAGAGAGAATAGTAGTCCCTTTGTGTTTTATAGGAACAGCAGTCCCTGTGTATATTATAGAGAATAGCAGTGGCTGTGATTATTATAGAGATTAGCAGTCCCTGTGTATATTATAGAGAATAGCTGTCCCTGTGTATATTATAGAGAATAGCAGTCCTTGTGTATATTATACAGAGCATCCGTCTCAGTGTATATTATAGAGATTAGCTGTCCCTGTATATATTGTAGGGAATAGCAGTCCCTTTGTATATTATAGAGAATAGCAGCCCCTTTGTATATTATAGAGAATAGCAGTTCCTGTTTGTATTATAGGGAATAGCAGTCCCTGTGTATATTATAGAGAATAGCACTTTCTGTGTATATTATAGAGAATTGCATTCCCTGTGTCTATTTTAAAGAATAGCAGTCCCTGTGTATATTATAGAGAATATCGGTCGCTGTGTGTATTATAGGGAATTGCAGTCACTGTGTATATTATCGGTAATAGCAGTCCCTGTGTATATTATAGAGACCAGCGGCCCCTGTGTATATTATAGAGAATAGCATTCCCTTAGTGTATTATAGAGAATAACAGTCCCTGTGTATATTATAGAGAATAGCAGTCCCTGTGTATATTATAGAGAAGAGCAGCCCCTGTGTATATTATAGAGAATAGTAGTAAATGTGTATATTATAGAGAATAGCAGTCCCTGTGTGTATTAGAGAGAATAGTAGTCCATTTGTGTTTTATAGCAATAGCAGTCCGCGTGTACATTATTGAGAATAGCTGCCCCTGTGTATATTATAGAGAAGAGCAGTCCTTGTGTATATTATAGAGAATAGCAGTCCCTGTGTATATTATAGAGAATAGCAGTCCTTGTGTATAGTATAGAGAATAGCAGTCCCTGTGTATATTATAGAGAATAGCAGTCCTTGTGTATATTATAGAGAACAGCAGTCTCAGTGTATATTATAGAGATTGCAGTCCCTGTGTATATTATAGAGAATAGCAGTTCCTTTGTATATTATAGAGAATAGCAGTCCCTGTGTCTATTATAAAGAATAACAGTCCCTGTGTATATTATAGAGAATAGCAGTCTCTGTGTGTTTTATTGGGAATTGCCGTCCCTGTGTATATTGTAGGGAATAGCAGCACTTGTGTATATTATAGAGACCAGCGGACCCTGTGTATATTATAGAGTATAGCACTTCCTGTGTATATTATGGAGAATTACATTTCCTGTGTCTATTATAAAGAATAGCAGTCCCTGTGTATACTATAGAGAATATCATTCGCTGTGTGTATTATAGGGAATTGCAGTCACTGTGTATATTATAGGTAATAGCAGTCCCTGTGTACATTATACAGACCAGCGGCCCCTGTGTATATTATAGAGAATAGCATTCCCTGAGTGTATTATAGAGAATAGTAGTCCATTTGTGTTTTATAGCAATAGCAGTCCTCGTGTACATTATTGAGAATAGCTGCCCCTGTGTATATTATAGAGAATAGCAATCCCTGTGTGTATTATAGAGAATAGTAGTCCCTTTGTGTTTTATAGTAATAGCAGTCCCTGTGTATATTATTGAGAATAGCAGCCCATGTGTATAGTATAGAGAATAGCAACACCTGTGTATATTAAAGAGAATAGCATCCGCTGTGTATATTATAGAGAATAGCAGTCCCTGTGTATATTATAGAGAATAGCAGTCCCTGTGTATATTATAGAGAATTGCAGTCCATGTGTATATTAGAGAGAATATTAGTCACTTTGTAGATTCATAGGAATAGCAGTCCCTTTGTATATTATAGGGAATAGCAGTCCCTGTGTATATTGTAGGAATTAGCAGTCCCTTTGTATATTATAGAGAATAGCACTCCTTGTGTATATTATAGAGAACAGCAGTCCCTGTGTATATTATAGAGAGTAGCAGGGCCTGTGTATATGATAGAGATTAGCATTCTCTGTGTATATTATAGAGAATAGCTGCCCCAATGTATATTATAGAGAATAGCAGTCCCTGTGTATATTATAGAGAATTGCAGTCAGTGTATATTATAGAGAATAGCAGTCCCTGCGTATATTATAGAGAATAGCAGTCCCTGTGTATATTATAGAGAATAGCAGGCCCTGTGTATATTATAGAGAATAGCAGTCCCTGTGTATATTATAGAGAATAGCAGTCCCTGTGTATATTATAGAGAATAGCAGTCCCTGTGTATATTATAGAGAATAGCAGTCCCTGTGTATATTATAGAGAATAGCAGTCCCTGTGTATATTATAGAGAATAGCAGTCCCTGTGTATATTATAGAGAATAGCAGTCCCTGTGTATATTATAGAGAATAGCAGTCCCTGTGTATATTATAGAGAATAGCAGTCCCTGTGTATATTATAGAGAATAGCAGTCCCTGTGTATATTATAGAGAATAGCAGTCCCTGTGTATATTATAGAGAATAGCAATCCCTGTGTATATTATAGAGAATAGCAGTCCCTGTGTATATTATAGAGAATAGCAGTCCCTGTGTATATTATAGAGAATAGCAGTCCCTGTGTATATTATAGAGAATAGCAGTCCCTGTGTATATTATAGAGAATAGCAGTCCCTGTGTATATTATAGAGAATAGCAGCCCCTGTGTATATTATAGAGAATAGTAGTAAATGTGTATATTATAGAGAATAGCAGTCCCTGTGTGTATTAGAGAGAATAGTAGTCCATTTGTGTTTTATAGCAATAGCAGTCCACGTGTACATTATTGAGAATAGCTGCCCCTGTGTATATTATAGAGAATAGCAATCCCTGTGTGTATTATAGAGAATAGTAGTCCCTGTGTGTATTATAGAGAAAAGCAGTCCTTGTGTATATTTTATAGAAAAGCAGTCCCTGTGTATATTACAGAGAATAGCAGTCCTTGTGTATATTATAGAGAATAGCAGTCCCTGTGTATATTATAGAGAATAGCAGTCCTTGTGTATAGTATAGAGAATAGCAGTCCCTGTGTATATTATGTAGAATAGCGGTCTATGAGTATATAATTGGTAATATCAGTCCCAGTGTATATTATACAGCATACCAATCCATGTGTATATTATAGAGAATAGCTGACCCTGTGTCTATTATAGACAATCTCAGCCCCTGTGTATATGATAGATAATAGCAGTCCCGGTGTATATTATAGAGAATAGCAGCCCCTGGGTATATTTTAGAGACTCTCAGTCGGTTTGTATATTATAGAGAATAGCGGTCCCTGTATATTTTTTAAAGAATAGCAGTCCCTGTGTATATTATAGAGAATAGCAGTCCCCGTGTATATTATAGCGAATAGCAGTCCTTGTGTATATTATAGAGAATAGCAGTACCTGTGTACATTATAGAGAATAGCATTCCCTGTGTATGTTATAGAGATTAGCAGCCCCAGTGTATTTTATATAGAATAGAAATCACTGTATCTATTATAGAGAATAGCAGTCTCTGTGTATATTGTAGAGATTCGCAGCCCCTGTGTATATTATAGAGATTAGCAGCCCCGATTATATTATAGAAAATACCAGTCCCTGTGTATATTATAGAGAATAGCAGTCCCTGTGCATATTTATGAAAAATAGCAGTCCATGTCTATGTTTTAGAGAATAGCAGTCCCTGTGTATACTATAGAGAATAGCAGTCCTTGTGATATTATAGAGAATAGCAGTCCTTGTGTATATTATATAGAATAGCAGTCCCTATATATATTATGTAGAATAGCGGTCTATGTGTATATAATTGGTAATATCAGTCCCAGTGTATATTATAGAGAATAGCAGTCCCTGTGTATATTATAGAGAATAGCTGTCCCTGTGTCTATTATAGACAATAGCAGCCCCTGTGTATATTATACAGAATAGGAGTCCATGTGCATAATTTAAAGAATAGGTGTCCTTGTGTATATTGTAGAGATTAGCAGTCCCTGTGTATATTATATAGAATAGCGGTCACTGTGTATATTGTAGAGAATAGCAGTCCCTGTGTATATTATAGAGAATAGCAGTCCCTGTTATATTATAGAGAATTCTGTCCCTGTGTATATTATATACAATAGCAGCTCCTCTGTATATTATAGAGAATAGCAGTCCCTGTGTATATTATAGAGAATAGCAGTCCCTGTGTACATTATAGAGAATAGCAGTCCCTGTGTATATTATAGAGAATAGCAGTCCCTGTGTATATTATAGAGAATAGCAGTCCCTGTGTATATTATAGAGAATATCAGTCCCTTTGTATATTATAGAGAATAGCAGTCCCTGTGTATATTATAGAGAATAGCAGTCCTTGTTTTTATTATAGAGAATAGCAGACTCTGTGTATTATAAAGAATAGCAGTCCCTGTGTATATTATAGAGAATAGCAGTCCCTGTGTATATTATAGAGAATAGCACTCCTTGTGTATATTATAGAGAACAGCAGTCCCTGTGTATATTATAGAGAGTAGCAGTCCCTGTGTATATTATAGAGAATAGCAGACCCTGTGTATATAATGGGGAATAGCAGTCCCTGTGTATATTGTAGAGAATAGCAGATCCCTGTGTATATTATAGAGAATAGCACTCCCTTGTGTATATTATAGAGACTAGCAGTCCCTGTGTATATTATAGAGAATAGCAGTCCTGTTGTAATTATAGAGAATAGCAGTCCCTGTGTATATTATAGAGAATAGCAGTCCCCTGTGGTGTTATAGAGAATAGCAGTCCCTGTGTATATTATAGAGAATAGTAGAACCTGTGTATATTATAGAGATTAGCAGTCCCTGTGTATATTATAGAGAATAGCAGTCCCTGTGTATATGAAAGAGAATAGCAGTCCCTGTGTATATTATAGAGAATAGCAGCTCCTCTATATATTATAGAGAATAGCAGTCCCTGTGTACATTATAGAGAATAGCAGTCCCTGTGTAATTATAGAGAATAGCAGTCCCTGTGTATATTATAGAAAATAGCATTCTGTGTGTATATTATGCAGAATAGCAGCCCCTGTGTATATTATAGAGAATAGCAGTCCCTGTGTATATTATAGAGAATAGCTGTCCCTGTGTATATTATAGAGAATAGCAGCCCCTGTGTATATTTTAGAGAATCTCGGTCGGTTTGTATATTATAGAGAATAGCAGTCCCTGTATATTTTTTAAATAATAGCAGTCCCTGTGTATATTATAGAGAATAGCAGTCCCCGGGTATATTATTGAGAATAGCAGTCCTTGTGTATATTATAGAGAATAGCAGTCCCTATGTATATTATGTAGAACATCGGTCTATGTGTATATAATCGATAATATCAGCCCCAGTGTATATTATACAGAATACCAATCCATGTGTATATTATAGAGAATAGCTGTCCCTGTGTCTATTATAGACAATAGCAGCCCCTGTGTATATTATACAGAATAGGAGTCCATGTGTATAATTTAAAGAATAGGTGTCCTTGTGTATATTGTAGAGATTAGCAGTCCCTGTGTATATTATATAGAATTGCGGTCTCTGTGTATATTGTAGAGAATATCAGTCCCTGTGTATATTATAGAGAATAGCAGTCCCTGTCTATATTATAGAGAATTTCTGTCCCTGTGTCTATTATAAAAGAATAGCTGTCCCTGTGTATATTATAGAGAATAGCAGTCCCTGTGTATATTATAGAGAATAGCAGTCCTGTGTAATTATAGAGAATAGCAGTCCCAGTGTATATTATAGAGAATAGCAGTCCCTGTGTATATTATCGAGTCTAGCAGTCCCTGTGTTTGTTATAGAGAATAGCAGTCCCTGTGTATTATAGACAATAGCAGTCCCTGTGTATATTGTAGGGAATAGCAGTCCCTGTGTTTATTATAGAGAATTGCAGACACTGTATGTTATAGAGAATAGCACTCACTGTGTATATTTTGGAGAATAACAGTCCCTGTGTATATTATAGAGAATAGCCGCCATTGTGTATATTATAGAGAATAGTAGTACCAGTGTATATTATAGAGAATATCAGACCCTTTGTATATTATAGAGAATAGCAGAGCCTGTATCTATTATGCAGAATAGCAGTCCCTGTGTATATTGTAGAGAATAGCAGTCCCTGTGTATATTATAGAGAATAACACTCCTTGTGTATATCATAGTGAACAGCAGTCCCTGTGTTTCTTATAGAGAATAGCAGTGGCTGTGTTTATTATAGAGATTAGCATTCTCTGTGTATATTATAGAGAATAGCAGTCCCTGTGTATATTATAGAGAATAGCAGTCATTGTGTATATTATAGAGAACAGCAGTCTCAGTGTATATTATAGAGATTAGCAGTCCCTGTGTATATTATAGAGAATAGCAGTTCCTTTGTATATTATAGAGAATAGCCGTCCCTGTGTCTATTATAAAGAATAACAGTCCCTGTGTATATTATAGAGAATAGCAGTCCCTGTGTACATTATAGAGAATAGCAGTCCTTGTGTATAGTATAGAGAATAGCAGTCCCTGTGTATATTATGTAGAATAGCGGTCTATGTGTATATAATTGATAATATCAGCCCCAGTGTATATTATACAGCATACCAATCCATGTGTATATTATAGAGAATAGCAGACCCTGTGTATATTATAGAGAATAGCAGGCCCTGTGTATATTATAGAGAATATCAGTCCCTGTGGTATATTATAGAGAATAGCAGCCCCTGTGTATATTATAGAGAATAGCAGCCTCTGTGTATATTACATAGAATAGCAGTCCCAGTGTATATTATAGAGAATAGCAGTCCCTGTGTCTATTATAGAGAATAGCAGTCTCTATGTATATTATAGAGAATAGCAGCCCCTGTGTATATTATAGAGAATAGCAGTCCCTGTGTATATTATATAGAATACGCAGTCCCCTGTGTATATTATAGAGAATAGCAGTCCCTGTGTATTATAGAGAATAGCAGTCCCCTGTGTATATTATGAAGAATAGCAGTCCCTGTGTTTATTATAGAGAATAGGAATCCCTGTGTTTATTATGGAGAATAGCAGTCCTGTGTGTATATTATAGATAATAGCAGGCCCTGTGTATATTATAGAGAACCGCAGTCCCTGTGTATATTATAGAGAATAGCAGTCCCTGTGTATATTATAGAGAATCGCAGCCCCTGTGTTTTTTATAGAAAATAGCAGTCACTGTGTATATTATAGAGAATAGCAGGCCCAGTGTATATTATAGAGAATAGCAGTCCCTGTGTGTATTATAGAGAATAGCAGTTCCTGTGTATATTATAGAGAATAGCAGTCCCTGTGTGTATTATAGAGAATAGCAGTCCCTGTGTATATTATAGAGAATAGCAGTCCCACTGTGTATTATAGAGAATAGCAGTCCCTGTGTATATTATACAGAATAGCAGTCCCACTGTGTATTATAGAGATTAGCAGTCCCTCTGTATATTATAGAGAATAGCAATACCTGTGTGTATTATAGAGAACAGCAGTCCCTGTGTATATTATAGAGAATAGCAGTCCCTGTGTATATTATGAAGAATAGCAGGCCCTGTGAATATTATGAGAGAAAGCAGTCCCTGGTATATTATAGAGAATAGCTGACCCTGTGTCTATTATAGACAATATCAGCTCCTGTGTATATTATACATAATATCAGTCCCCGTGTATATTATTGAGAATAGCAGTCCTTGTGTATATTATAGAGAATAGCAGTCCCTATGTATATTATGTAGAATAGCCGTCTAAGTGTATATAATGGATAATATCAGCCCCAGTGTATTATATACAGAATACCAATCCATGCGTATATTATAGAGGATAGCTGTCCCTGTGTCTATTATAGACAATAGCAGCCCCTGTGTATATTATACAGAATAGCAGTCCATGTGTATATTATAAAGAATAGGTGTCCTTGTGTATATTGTAGAGATTAGCAGTCCGTGTGATATTATGCTAGAATTGCCGGTCTCTGTGTATATTGTAGAGAATATCAGTCCCTGTGTATATTATAGAGAGTAGCAGTCCCTGTCTATATTATAGAGAATGCTGTCCCTGTGTCTATATATACAATAGCAGCCCATCTGTTTATATTATAGAGAATAGCAGTCCCTGAGTACTATTATAGAGAATAGCTGTCCCTGTGTATATTGTAGAGAATAGCAGTCCCTGTGTATATATAGAGAATAGCAGTCCTGTGTAGTTATACGAGAATAGCAGGTCCTGTGTATATTATAGAGATAGCAGTCCCTGTGTATATTACAGAGAATAGCAGTCCCTGTGTATATTATAGAGAATAGCAGTCCCTGTGTATATTATAGAGAAATAGCAGTCCTGTGTATATTATAGAGAATAGCAGTCCCTGTGTATATTATAGAGAATAGCAGTCCCTGTGTATATTATAGAGAATAAGCAGTCCTGTGTATATTATACGAGAATAGCAGTCCCTGTGTATATTATAGAGAATAGCAGGTCCCAGTGTATTATTATAGACAATAGCATTCCTGTGTATATTATAGAGAATAGCAATCCCTGTGTATATTATAGAGAATAGCAGTCCCTGTGTATATTATAGAGAATAGCAGTCCCCTGTGCTATATTATAGAGATTAGCAGTCCCTGTAATATTATAGAGAATAGCAGTCCCTTGTTTATTATAGAGAATAGCAGCCCTGTGTATATTATAGAGAATAGCACTTCCTGTATATATTTAGAGAATTACATTCCCTGTGTCTATTATAAAGAATAGCAGTCCCTGTGTATACTATAGAGAATATCAGTCGCTGTGTGTATTATAGGGAATTGCAGTCACTGTGTATATTATAGGTAATAGCAGTCCCTGTGTATATTATACAGACCAGCTGCCCCTGTGTATATTATAGAGAATTACATTCCCTGTGTCTATTATAAAGAATAGCAGTCCCTGTGTATATTATAGAGAATATCAGTCGCTGTGTGTATTATAGGGAATTGCAGTCACTGTGTTATTATAGGTAATAGCAGTCCCTGTGTACATTATACAGACCAGCGGCCCCTGTGTATATTATAGAGAATAGCATTCCCTGAGTGTATTATAGAGAATAGTAGTCCATTTGTGTTTTATAGCAATAGCAGTCCTCGTGTACATTATTGAGAATAGCTGCCCCTGTGTATATTATAGAGAATAGCAATCCCTGTGTGTATTATAGAGAATAGCAATCCCTGTGTGTATTATAGAGAATAGTAGTCCCTTTGTGTTTTATAGTAATAGCAATCCCTGTGTATATTATTGAGAATAGCAGCCCCCGTGTTTCTTATAGAGAATAGCAGCCCTTGTGTATATTTTAGAGAATAACAGTCCCTGTGTGTATTATAGAGAATAGCAGTCCCTGTGTATATTATAGAGAATAGCAGTCCTTGTGTATATTATAGAGAATAGCAGTCCATGTGTATATTAGAGAGAATATCAGTCACTTTGTGTTTCATAGGAATAGCAGTCCCGTTGTATATTATAGGGAATAGCAGTCCCTGTGTATATTGTAGGGATTTGCAGTCCCTTTGTATATTATAGAGAATAACACTCCTTGTGTATATTATAGTGAATAGCAGTCCCTGTGTATATTATAGAGAATAGCAGTGCCTGTGTTTATTATAGAGAATAGCAGTCCCTGTGTATATTATAGAGAATAGCAGTCCCTGTGTATATTATAGAGAATAGCAGTCCCTGTGTATATTATAGAGAACAGCAATTCCAGTGTATATTATAGAGAATAGCAGACCCTGTGTATATTATAGAGAATAGCAGTCCCTGTGTATATTATAGAGAATAGCAGTGCCTGTGTATATTATAGAGAATAGCAGTCCCTGTGTATATTATAGAGAATAGCAGTCCCTGTGTATATTATAGACAATAAATCCTGTGTGTATATTATAGAGAATAGCAGTCCCTGTGTATATTATAGAGAATAGCAGTCCCTGTGTATATTATAGAGAATAGCAGGCCGTGTGTATAATATAGAGAATAGCAGTCCCTGTGTATATTATAGAGAATAGCAGTCCCTGTGTATATTATAGAGAATAGCAGTCCTGAGTATATTATAGAGAATAGCAGTCCCTGTGTCTATTTAAAGAATAGCCAGTCCCTGTGTATATTATAGAGAATATCGGTCGCTGTGTGTATTATAGGGAAATGCAGTCCCTGTGTATATTATAGGTAATAGCAAACCCTGTGTATATTATAGAGACCAGCGGCCCTGTGTATATTATAGAGAATAGCATTCCCTGCAGTGTATTATAACGAATAGCAGTCCCTGTGTATATTATAGAGAATAGCAGCCCTGTGTATATTATAGAGAATAGTAGTAAATGTGTATATTATAGAGAATAGCAGTCCCTGTGTGTATTAGAGAGAATAGCTAGTCCATTTGTGTATATTATAGCAATAGCAGTCCACGTTGTACATTATAGAGAATCGCAGCCCCTGTGTATATTATAGAGAATAGCAATCCAGTGTGTATTATAGAGAATGCTAGTCCCTGTGTGTATTATAGAGAAAAGCAGTCCTGTGTATATTGTATAGAATAGCAGTCCCTGTGTATATTACAGAGAATAGCAGTCCTTGTGTATATTATAGAGAATAGCAGTCCCTGTGTATATTATAGAGAATAGCAGTCCTTGTGTATAGTATAGAGAATAGCAGTCCCTGTGTATATTATGTAGAATAGCGGTCTATGTGTATATAATTGGTAATATCAGTCCCAGTGTATATTATACAGCATACCAATCCATGTGTATATTATAGAGAATAGCTGACCCTGTGTCTATTATAGACAATCTCAGCCCCTGTGTATATGATAGATAATAGCAGTCCCGGTGTATATTATAGAGA
The DNA here is from genome assembly GCF_017639515.1 of Carcharodon carcharias. NCBI lineage: Eukaryota > Metazoa > Chordata > Chondrichthyes > Lamniformes > Lamnidae > Carcharodon > Carcharodon carcharias. The sequence continues at coordinate 123,743 of NW_024470797.1, read as the reverse complement.
ATAGCAGCCCCTGGGTATATTTTAGAGACTCTCAGTCGGTTTGTATATTATAGAGAATAGCAGTCCCTGTATATTTTTTAAAGAATAGCAGTCCCTGTGTATATTATAGAGAATAGCAGTCCCCGTGTATATTATAGCGAATAGCAGTCCTTGTGTATATTATAGAGAATAGCAGTACCTGTGTACATTATAGAGAATAGCATTCCCTGTGTATGTTATAGAGATTAGCAGCCCCAGTGTATTTTATGTAGAATAGAAATCACTGTATCTATTATAGAGAATAGCAGTGTCTGTGTATATTGTAGAGATTAGCATCCCCTGTGTATATTATAGAGATTAGCAGCCCCGATTATATTATAGAAAATACCAGTCCCTGTGTATATTATAGAGAATAGCAGTCCCTGTGCATATTATAGAAAATAGCAGTAAATGTCTATGTTTTAGAGAATAGCAGTCCCTGTGTATATTATAGAGAATAGCAGTCCTTGTGATATTATAGAGAATAGCAGTCCTTGTGTATATTATAGAGAATAACAGTCCATGTGTATATTAGAGAGAATAGTAGTCCCTTTGTGTTTTATAGGAACAGCAGTCCCTGTGTATATTATAGAGAATAGCAGTGGCTGTGATTATTATAGAGATTAGCAGTCCCTGTTTATATTATAGAGAATAGCAGTCCCTGTGTATATTATAGAGAATAGCAGTCCTTGTGTATATTATACAGAGCAGCCGTCTCAGTGTATATTATAGAGATTAGCAGTCCCTGTATATATTATAGAGAATAGCAGTCCCTTTGTATATTATAGAGAATAGCAGCCCCTTTGTATATTATAGAGAATAGCAGTGCCTGTTTGTATTATAGGGAATAGCAGTCCCTGTGTATATTACAGAGAATAGCACTTCCTGTGTATATTATAGAGAATTGCATTCCCTGTGTCTATTTTAAAGAATAGCAGTCCCTGTGTATATTATAGAGAATATCGGTCGCTGTGTGTATTATAGGGAATTGCAGTCACTGTGTATATTATCGGTAATAGCAGTCCCTGTGTATATTATAGAGACCAGCGGCCCCTGTGTATATTATAGAGAATAGCATTCCCTTAGTGTATTATAGAGAATAGCAGTCCCTGTGTATATTATAGAGAATAGCAGTCCCTGTGTATATTATAGAGAATAGCAGCCCCTGTGTATATTATAGAGAATAGTAGTAAATGTGTATATTATAGAGAATAGCAGTCCCTGTGTGTATTAGAGAGAATAGTAGTCCATTTGTGTTTTATAGCAATAGCAGTCCGCGTGTACATTATTGAGAATAGCTGCCCCTGTGTATATTATAGAGAATAGCAATCCCTGTGTGTATTATAGAGAATAGTAGTCCCTGTGTGTATTATAGAGAAAAGCAGTCCTTGTGTATATTATATAGAATAGCAGTCCCTGTGTATATTATAGAGAAGAGCAGTCCCTGTGTATATTATAGAGAATAGCAGTCCTTGTGTATAGTATAGAGAATAGCAGTCCCTGTGTATATTATGTAGAATAGCGGTCTATGTGTATATAATTGGTAATATCAGTCCCAGTGTATATTATACAGCATACCAATCCATGTGTATATTATAGAGAATAGCTGACCCTGTGTCTATTATAGACAATCTCAGCCCCTATGTATATTATAGATAATAGCAGTCCCGGTGTATATTATAGAGACTAGCAGCCCCTGGGTATATTTTAGAGACTCTCAGGCGGTTTGTATATTATAGAGAATAGCAGTCCCTGTATATTTTTTAAAGAATAGCAGTCCCTGTGTATATTAGAGAGAATAGCAGTCCCCGTGTATATTATAGAGAATAGCAGACCTTGTGTATATTTTAGAGAATAGCAGTCCCTGTTTATATTGTAGATAATAGCAGTCCATGTGTATATTATAAAGATCAGGCTTCCTTGTGTATATTGTAGAGATTAGCAGTCCATGCGTATATTATGTAGAATTGCGGTCTCTGTGTATATTGTAGAGAATATCAGTCCCTGTGTATATTATAGAGAATAGCAGTACCTGTGTACATTATAGAGAATAGCATTCCCTGTGTATGTTATAGAGATTAGCAGCCCCAGTGTATTTTATATTTAATAGAAATCACTGTATCTATTATAGAGAATAGCAGTCTCTGTGTATATTGTAGAGATTAGCATCCCCTGTGTATATTATAGAGATTAGCAGCCCCGATTATATTATAGAAAATACCAGTCCCTGTGTATATTATAGAGAATAGCAGTCCCTGTGCATATTTTAGAAAATAGCAGTAAATGTCTATGTTTTAGAGAATAGCCGTCCCTGTGTATACTATAGAGAATAGCAGTCCTTGTGATATTATAGAGAATAGCAGTCCTTGTGTATATTATATAGAATAGCAGTCCCTATGTATATTATGTAGAATAGCGGTCTATGTGTATATAATGATTAATATCAGCCCCAGTGTATTATATACAGAATACCAATCCATGTGTATATTATAGAGAGTAGCTGTCCCTGTGTCTATTATAGACAATAGCAGCCCCTGTGTATATTATACAGAATAGGAGTCCATGTGTATAATTTAAAGAATAGGTGTCCTTGTGTATATTGTAGAGATTAGCAGTCCCTGTGTATATTATATAGAATTGCGGTCTCTGTGTATATTGTAGAGAATATCAGTCCCTGTGTATATTATAGAGAATAGCAGTCCCTGTCTATATTATAGAGAATTTCTGTCCCTGTGTCTATTATATACAATAGCAGCCCATCTGTATATTTTTGAGAATAGCAGTCCCTGTGTATATTATAGGGAATAGCAGTGCCTGTGTACATTATAGAGAATAGCAGTCCCTGTGTATAATATAGAGAATAGCAGTCCCTGTGTATATTATCGAGAATAGCAGTCCTTGTGTATATTTTAGAGAATAGCAGGCTCTCTGTGTATTATAGAGAATAGCAGTCCCTGTGTATGTTATATAGAAAAGCAGTCCCTGTGTATATTATAGAGAATAGCAGTCCTTGTGTATATTATAGAGAATAGCAGTCCCTGTGTATATTATAGCGAATAGCAGTCCTTGTGTATAGTATAGAGAATAGCAGTCCCTGTGTATATTATGTAGAATAGCGGTCTATGTGTATATAATTGATAATATCAGTCCAGTGATATTATACAGAATACCAATCCCTGTGTATAATATAGAGAATAGCTGACCCTTGGGATATTATAGAGAATTGCACTACCTGTGTATATTATAGAGATTAGCAGCCCTGTGATATTATAGAGAATAGCAGTCACTGTGTATATTATAAACAATTGCAGTCCCTGTGTATATTATAGAGAATAGCAGTCCCTGTGTATATTATAGAGAATAGCAGCCCCTGTGTAGATTATAGAGAATAGCAAACCCTGTGTATATTATAGAGAATAGCAGTCCCTGTGTATATTATAGAGAATAGCAGTCCCTGTGTATATTATAGAGAATAGCAGTCCCTGTGTATATTCTAGAGAATTGCAGTCCCTGTGTATATTATAGAGAATAGCAGTCCCTGTGTATATTATAGAGACTAGCAGTCCCTGTGTATATTATAGAGAATAGCAGTCCCTGTGTGTATTATAGAGAATAGCAGTCCCTGTGTATATTATAGAGAATAGCAGTCCCTGTGTATATTATAGAGAATAGCAGTCCCTGTGTATATTATAGAGAATAGCAGTCCTCTGTATATTGTTGAGAATAGCAGTCCCTGTGTATATTATAGGGAATAGCAGTCCCTGTGTACATTATAGAGAATAGCAGTCCCTGTGTATAATATAGAGAATAGCAGTCCCTGTGTATATTGTCGAGAATAGCAGTCCTTGTGTATATTATAGAGGTTATCAGTCCTTTTGTATATTACAGAGAATAGCAGTCCCTGTGTATATTATAGAGAATAGCAGTCCTTGTGTATATTATAGAGAATAGCAGACTCTGTGTATTATAAAGAATAGCAGTCCATGTGTATATTATAGAGAATAGCAGTCCCTGTGTATATCATAGAGAATAACAGTCCTTGTGTATATTATAGTGAACAGCAGTCCCTGTGTATATTATAGAGAATAGCAGTGGCAGTGTTTATTATAGAGATTAGCATTCCCTGTGTATATTATAGAGAATAGCAGTCCCTGTGTATATTATAGGGAATAGCAGTCCTTGTGTATATTATAGAGAGCAGCCGTCTCAGTGTATATTATAGAGATTAGCAGTCCCTGTATATATTATAGAGAATAGCAGTCCCTTTGTATATTATAGAGAATAGCAGCCCCTGTGTATATTATAGAGAATAGCACTTCCTGTATATATTATAGAGAATTACATTCCCTGTGTCTATTATAAAGAATAGCAGTCCCTGTGTATACTATAGAGAATATCAGTCGCTGTGTGTATTATAGGGAATTGCAGTCACTGTGTATATTATAGGTAATAGCAGTCCCTGTGTATATTATAGAGACCAGCGGCTCCTGTGTATATTATAGAGAATAGCATTCCCTGAGTGTATTATAGCGAATAGCAGTCCCTGTGTATATTATAGAGAATAGCAGCCCCTGTGTATATTATAGAGAATAGTAGTAAATGTGTATATTATAGAGAATAGCAGTCCCTGTGTGTATTAGAGAGAATAGTAGTCCATTTGTGTTTTATAGGAACAGCAGTCCCTGTGTATATTATAGAGAATAGCAGTAGCCTGTGATTATTATAGAGAATAGCAGTCCCTGTGTATATTATAGAGAATAGCAGTCCCTGTGTATATTATAGAGAATAGCAGTCCTTGTGTATATTATAGAGAATGGAGTCTCTGTGTATATTATAGAGAATAGCAGTCCCTGTATATATTATAGAGAATAGCAGTCCCTTTGTATATTATAGAGAATAGTAGTACCAGTGTATATTATAGAGAATATCAGACCCTTTGTATATTATAGAGAATAGCAGTCCCTGTGTATATTATAGAGAATAGCAGTCCCTGTGTATATTATAAGAATAGCAGTCCCTGTGTCTATTATAAAGAATAGCAGTCCCTGTGTATATTATAGAGAATATCGGTCGCTGTGTGTATTATAGGGAATTGCAGTCACTGTGTATATTATCGGTAATAGCAGTCCCTGTGTATATTATAGAGACCAGCGGCCCCTGTGTATATTATAGAGAATAGCATTCCCTTAGTGTATTATAGAGATTAGCATTCCCTGTGTATATTATAGAGAATAGCAGTCCCTGTGTATATTATAGGGAATAGCAGTCCTTGTGTATATTATAGAGAGCAGCCGTCTCAGTGTATATTATAGAGATTAGCAGTCCCTGTATATATTATAGAGAATAGCAGTCCCTTTGTATATTATAGAGAATAGCAGCCCCTGTGTATATTATAGAGAATAGCACTTCCTGTATATATTATAGAGAATTACATTCCCTGTGTCTATTATAAAGAATAGCAGTCCCTGTGTATACTATAGAGAATATCAGTCGCTGTGTGTATTATAGGGAATTGCAGTCACAGTGTATATTATAGGTAATAGCAGTCCCTGTGTATATTATACAGACCAGCGGCCCCTGTGTATATTATAGAGAATAGCATTCCCTGAGTGTATTATAGAGAATAGTAGTCCATTTGTGTTTTATAGCAATAGCAGTCCTCGTGTACATTATTGAGAATAGCTGCCCCTGTGTATATTATAGAGAATAGCAATCCCTGTGTGTATTATAGAGAATAGCAATCCCTGTGTGTATTATAGAGAATAGTAGTCCCTTTGTGTTTTATAGTAATAGCAATCCCTGTGTATATTATTGAGAATAGCAGCCCCCGTGTTTCTTATAGAGAATAGCAGCCCTTGTGTATATTTTAGAGAATAACAGTCCCTGTGTGTATTATAGAGAATAGCAGTCCCTGTGTATATTATAGAGAATAGCAGTCCTTGTGTATATTATAGAGAATAGCAGTCCATGTGTATATTAGAGAGAATATTAGTCACTTTGTGTTTCATAGGAATAGCAGTCCCTTTGTATATTATAGGGAATAGCAGTCCCTGTGTATATTGTAGGGATTTGCAGTCCCTTTGTATATTATAGAGAATAACACTCCTTGTGTATATTATAGTGAACAGCAGTCCCTGTGTATATTATAGAGAATAGCAGTGGCTGTGTTTATGATAGAGATTAGCATTCTCTGTGTATATTATAGAGAATAGCAGTCCCTGTGTATATTATAGAGAATAGCAGTCCTTGTGTATATTATAGAGAACAGCAGTCTCAGTGTATATTATAGAGATTAGCAGTCCCTGTGTATATTATAGAGAATAGCAGTCCCTGTGTATATTATAGAGAATAGCAGTGGCTGTGTATATTATAGAGATTAGCATTCCCTGTGTATATTATAGAGAATAGCAGTCCCTGTGTATATTATACAGAGCAGTCATCTCAGTGTATATTATAGAGATTAGCAGTCCCTGTATATATTATAGAGAATAGCAGTCCCTTTGTATATTATAGAGAATAGCAGCCCCTTTGTATATTATAGAGAATAACAGTCCCTGTTTGTATTATAGGGAATAGCAGTCCCTGTGTATATTATAGAGAATAGCAATTCCTGAGTATATTATAGAGAATTGCATTCCCTGTGTCTATTTTAAAGAATAGCAGTCCCTGTGTATATTTTAGAGAATATCGGTCGCTGTGTGTATTATAGGGAATTGCAGTCACTGTGTATATTATAGGTAATAGCAGTCCCTGTGTATATTATAGAGACCAGCGGCTCCTGTGTATATTATAGAGAATAGCATTCCCTGAGTGTATTATAGCGAATAGCAGTCCCTGTGTATATTATAGAGAATAGCAGCCCCTGTGTATATTATAGAGAATAGTAGTAAATGTGTATATTATAGAGAATAGCAGTCCCTGTGTGTATTAGAGAGAATAGTAGTCCATTTGTGTTTTATAGGAACAGCAGTCCCTGTGTATATTATAGAGAATAGCAGTAGCTGTGATTATTATAGAGATTAGCAGTCCCTGTGTATATTATAGAGAATAGCAGTCCCTGTGTATATTATAGAGAATAGCAGTCCTTGTGTATATTATACAGAGCAGCCGTCTCAGTGTATATTATAGAGATTAGCAGTCCCTGTATATATTATAGAGAATAGCAGTCCCTTTGTATATTATAGAGAATAGCAGCCCCTTTGTATATTATAGAGAATAGCAGTGCCTGTTTGTATTATAGGGAATAGCAGTCCCTGTGTATATTATAGAGAATAGCACTTCCTGTGTATATTATACAGAATTGCATTCCCTGTGTCTATTTTAAAGAATAGCAGTCCCTGTGTATATTATAGAGAATATCGGTCGCTGTGTGTATTATAGGGAATTGCAGTCACTGTGTATATTATCGGTAATAGCAGTCCCTGTGTATATTATAGAGACCAGCGGCCCCTGTGTATATTATAGAGAATAGCATTCCCTTAGTGTATTATAGAGAATAGCAGTCCCTGTGTATATTATAGAGAATAGCAGTCCTTGTGTATATTATAGAGAATAGCAGACTCTGTGTATTATAAAGAATAGCAGTCCCTGTGTATATTATAGAGAATAGCAGTCCCTGTGTATATCATAGAGAATAACAGTCCTTGTGTATATTATAGTGAACAGCAGTCCCTGTGTATATTATAGAGAATAGCAGTCAGTGTATATTATAGAGAATAGCAGTCCCTGCGTATATTATAGAGAATAGCAGTCCCTGTGTTTATTATAGAGAATTGCAGTCAGTGTATATTATAGAGAATAGCAGCAGCCATTGTGTATATTATAGAGAATAGCAGTCCCTGTGTATATTATAGAGAATAGCAGTCCCTTTGTATATTATAGAGAATAGCAGCCCCTGTGTATATTATAGAGAATAGCAGTCACTGTGTATATTATAGAGAATAGCAGTCCCTGTGTATATTATAAAGAATAGCAGTCCCTGTGTATATTATAGAGAATATCAGACCCTTTGTATATTATAGAGAATAGCAGTCCCTGTGTATATTATAGAGAATGGATGTCGCTGTATATATTATAGAGAATAGCAGGCCCTGTGTATAATATAGAGAATAGCTTTCCCTGTGTGTATTATAGAGAATAGTAGTCCATGTGTATTTATAGCAATAGCAGTCCTGTGTACATTATGAGAATAGCTGCCCTGTGTATATTATAGAGAATAGCAATCCCTGTGTGTATTATAGAGAATAGCAATCCCTGTGTGTATTATAGAGAATAGTAGTCCCTTTGTGTTTTATAGTAATAGCAATCCCTGTGTATATTATTGAGAATAGCAGCCCCCGTGTTTCTTATAGAGAATAGCAGCCCTTGTGTATATTTTAGAGAATAACAGACCCTGTATGTATTATAGAGAATAGCAGTCCCTGTGTATATTATAGAGAATAGCAGTCCTTGTGTATATTATAGAGAATAGCAGTCCATGTGTATATTAGAGAGAATATTAGTCACTTTGTGTTTCATAGGAATAGCAGTCCCTTTGTATATTATAGGGAATAGCAGTCCCTGTGTATATTGTAGGGATTTGCAGTCCCTTTGTATATTATAGAGAATAACACTCCTTGTGTATATTATAGTGAACAGCAGTCCCTGTGTATATTATAGAGAATAGCAGTGGCTGTGTTTATGATAGAGATTAGCATTCTCTGTGTATATTATAGAGAATAGCAGTCCCTGTGTATATTATAGAGAATAGCAGTCCTTGTGTATATTATAGAGAACAGCAGTCTCAGTGTATATTATAGAGATTAGCAGTCCCTGTGTATATTATAGAGAATAGCAGTCCCTGTGTATATTATAGAGAATAGCAGTGGCTGTGTATATTATAGAGATTAGCATTCCCTGTGTATATTATAGAGAATAGCAGTCCCTGTGTATATTATACAGAGCAGTCATCTCAGTGTATATTATAGAGATTAGCAGTCCCTGTATATATTATAGAGAATAGCAGTCCCTTTGTATATTATAAAGAATAGCAGCCCCTTTGTATATTATAGAGAATAACAGTCCCTGTTTGTATTATAGGGAATAGCAGTCCCTGTGTATATTATAGAGAATAGCAATTCCTGAGTATATTATAGAGAATTGCATTCCCTGTGTCTATTTTAAAGAATAGCAGTCCCTGTGTATATTTTAGAGAATATCGGTCGCTGTGTGTATTATAGGGAATTGCAGTCACTGTGTATATTATAGGTAATAGCAGTCCCTGTGTATATTATAGAGACCAGCGGCCCCTGTGTATATTATAGAGAATAGCATTCCCTGAGTGTATTATAACGAATAGCAGTCCCTGTGTATATTATAGAGAATAGCAGCCCCTGTGTATATTATAGAGAATAGTAGTAAATGTGTATATTGTAGAGAATAGCAGTCCCTGTGTGTATTAGAGAGAATAGTAGTCCATTTGTGTTTTATAGCAATAGCAGTCCACGTGTACATTATTGAGAATAGCTGCCCCTGTGTATATTATAGAGAATAGCAATCCCTGTGTGTATTATAGAGAATAGTAGTCCCTGTGTGTATTATAGAGAAAAGCAGTCCTTGTGTATATTTTATAGAAAAGCAGTCCCTGTGTATATTACAGAGAATAGCAGTCCTTGTGTATATTATAGAGAATAGCAGTCCCTGTGTATATTATAGAGAATAGCAGTCCTTGTGTATAGTATAGGAATAGCAGTCCCTGTGTATATTATGTAGAATAGCGGTCTATGTGTATATAATTGGTAATATCAGTCCCAGTGTATATTATACAGCATACCAATCCATGTGTATATTATAGAGAATAGCTGACCCTGTGTCTATTATAGACAATCTCAGCCCCTGTGTATATGATAGATAATAGCAGTCCCGGTGTATATTATAGAGATAGCAGCCCCTGGGTATATTTTAGAGACTCTCAGTCGGTTTGTATATTACAGAGAATAGCAGTCCCTGTATATTTTTTAAAGATAGCAGACCCTGTGTATATTATAGAGAATAGCAGTCCCCGTGTATATTATAGCGAATAGCAGTCCTTGTGTATATTATAGAGAATAGCAGTACCTGTGTACATCATAGAGAATAGCATTCCCTGTGTATGTTATAGAGATTAGCAGCCCCAGTGTATTTTATATAGAATAGAAATCACTGTATCTATTATAGAGAATAGCAGTCTCTGTGTATATTGTAGAGATTCGCAGCCCCTGTGTATATTATAGAGATTAGCAGCCCCGATTATATTATAGAAAATACCAGTCCCTGTGTATATTATAGAGAATAGCAGTCCCTGTGCATATTATAGAAAATAGCAGTAAATGTCTATGTTTTAGAGAATAGCAGTCCCTGTGTATATTATAGAGAATAGCAGTCCTTGTGATATTATAGAGAATAGCAGTCCTTGTGTATATTATAGAGAATAACAGTCCATGTGTATATTAGAGAGAATAGTAGTCCCTTTGTGTTTTATAGGAACAGCAGTCCCTGTGTATATTATAGAGAATAGCAGTGGCTGTGATTATTATAGAGATTAGCAGTCCCTGTGTATATTATAGAGAATAGCAGTCCCTGTGTATATTATAGAGAATAGCAGTCCTAGTGTATATTATACAGAGCAGCCGTCTCAGTGTATATTATAGAGATTAGCAGTCCCTGTATATATTATAGAGAATAGCAGTCCCTTTGTATATTATAGAGAATAGCAGCCCCTTTGTATATTATAGAGAATAGCAGTGCCTGTTTGTATTATAGGGAATTGCAGTCCCTGTGTATATTATAGAGAATAGCACTTCCTGTGTATATTATAGAGAATTGCATTCCCTGTGTCTATTTTAAAGAATAGCAGTCCCTGTGTATATTATAGAGAATATCGGTCGCTGTGTGTATTATAGGGAATTGCAGTCACTGTGTATATTATCGGTAATAGTAGTCCCTGTGTATATTATAGAGACCAACGGCCCCTGTGTATATCATAGAGAATAGCATTCCCTTAGTGTATTATAGAGAATAGCAGTCCCTGTGTATATTATAGAGAATAGCAGTCCCTGTGTATATTATAGAGAATAGCAGCCCCTGTGTATATTATAGAGAATAGTAGTAAATGTGTATATTATAGAGAATAGCAGTCCCTGTGTGTATTAGAGAGAATAGTAGTCCATTTGTGTTTTATAGCAATAGCAGTCCGCGTGTACATTATTGAGAATAGCTGCCCCTGTGTATATTATAGAGAATAGCAATCCCTGTGTGTATTATAGAGAATAGTAGTCCCTGTGTGTATTATAGAGAAAAGCAGTCCTTGTGTATATTATATAGAATAGCAGTCCCTGTGTATATTATAGAGAAGAGCAGTCCCTGTGTATATTATAGAGAATAGCAGTCCTTGTGTATAGTATAGAGAATAGCAGTCCCTGTGTATATTATGTAGAATAGCGGTCTATGTGTATATAATTGGTAATATCAGTCCCAGTGTATATTATACAGCATACCAATCCATGTGTATATTATAGAGAATAGCTGACCCTGTGTCTATTATAGACAATCTCAGCCCCTATGTATATTATAGATAATAGCAGTCCCGGTGTATATTATAGAGACTAGCAGCCCCTGGGTATATTTTAGAGACTCTCAGGCGGTTTGTATATTATAGAGAATAGCAGTCCCTGTATATTTTTTAAAGAATAGCAGTCCCTGTGTATATTAGAGAGAATAGCAGTCCCCGTGTATATTATAGAGAATAGCAGTCCTTGTGTATATTTTAGAGAATAGCAGTCCCTGTTTATATTGTAGATAATAGCAGTCCATGTGTATATTATAAAGATCAGGCTTCCTTGTGTATATTGTAGAGATTAGCAGTCCATGCGTATATTATGTAGAATTGCGGTCTCTGTGTATATTGTAGAGAATATCAGTCCCTGTGTATATTATAGAGAATAGCAGTACCTGTCTATATTATAGAGAATTTCTGTCCCTGTGTCTATTATATACAATAGCAGCCCATCTGTATATTATTGAGAATAGCTGCCCCTGTGTATATTATAGAGATTAGCAATCCCTGTGTGTATTATAGAGAATAGTAGTCCCTGTGTGTATTATAGAGAAAAGCAGTCCTTGTGTATATTTTATAGAAAAGCAGTCCCTGTGTATATTACAGAGAATAGCAGTCCTTGTGTATATTATAGAGAATAGCAGTCCCTGTGTATATTATAGAGAATAGCAGTCCCTGTGTATATTATGTAGAATAGCGGTCTATGTGTATATAATTGGTAATATCAGTCCCAGTGTATATTATACAGCATACCAATCCATGGGTATATTATAGAGAATAGCTGACCCTGTGTCTATTATAGACAATCTCAGCCCCTGTGTATATGATAGATAATAGCAGTCCCGGTGTATATTATAGAGAATAGCAGCCCCTGGGTATATTTTAGAGACTCTCAGTCGGTTTGTATATTATAGAGAATAGCAGTCCCTGTATATTTTTTAAAGAATAGCAGTCCCTGTGTATATTATAGAGAATAGCAGTCCCCGTGTATATTATAGCGAATAGCAGTCCTTGTGTATATTATAGAGAATAGCAGTACCTGTGTACATCATAGAGAATAGCATTCCCTGTGTATGCTATAGAGATTAGCAGCCCCAGTGTATTTTATATAGAATAGAAATCACTGTATCTATTATAGAGAATAGCAGTCTCTGTGTATATTGTAGAGATTCGCAGCCCCTGTGTATATTATAGAGATTAGCAGCCCCGATTATATTATAGAAAATACCAGTCCCTGTGTATATTATAGAGAATAGCAGTCCCTGTGCATATTATAGAAAATAGCAGTAAATGTCTATGTTTTAGAGAATAGCAGTCCCTGTGTATATTATAGAGAATAGCAGTCCTTGTGATATTATAGAGAATAGCAGTCCTTGTGTATATTATAGAGAATAACAGTCCATGTGTATATTAGAGAGAATAGTAGTCCCTTTGTGTTTTATAGGAACAGCAGTCCCTGTGTATATTATAGAGAATAGCAGTGGCTGTGATTATTATAGAGATTAGCAGTCCCTGTGTATATTATAGAGAATAGCAGTCCCTGTGTATATTATAGAGAATAGCAGTCCTTGTGTATATTATACAGAGCAGCCGTCTCAGTGTTTATTATAGAGATTAGCAGTCCCTGTATATATTATAGAGAATAGCAGTCCCTTTGTATATTATAGAGAATAGCAGCCCCTTTGTATATTATAGAGAATAGCAGTGCCTGTTTGTATTATAGGGAATAGCAGTCCCTGTGTATATTATAGAGAATAGCACTTCCTGTGTATATTATAGAGAATTGCATTCCCTGTGTCTATTTTAAAGAATAGCAGTCCCTGTGTATATTATAGAGAATATCGGTCGCTGTGCGTATTATAGGGAATTGCAGTCACTGTGTATATTATCGGTAATAGCAGTCCCTGTGTATATTATAGAGACCAGCGGCCCCTGTGTATATTATAGAGAATAGCATTTCCTTAGTGTATTATAGAGAATAGCAGTCCCTGTGTATATTATAGAGAATAGCAGTCCCTGTGTATATTATAGAGAATAGCAGCCCCTGTGTATATTATAGAGAATAGTAGTAACTGTGTATATTATAGAGAATAGCAGTCCCTGTGTGTATGAGAGAGAATAGTAGTCCATTTGTGTTTTATAGCAATAGCAGTCCGCGTGTACATTATTGAGAATAGCTGCCCCTGTGTATATTATAGAGAATAGCAATCCCTGTGTGTATTATAGAGAATAGTAGTCCCTGTGTGTATTATAGAGAATAGCCGTCCCTGTGTATACTATAGAGAATAGCAGTCCTTGTGATATTATAGAGAATAGCAGTCCTTGTGTATATTATATAGAATAGCAGTCCCTATGTATATTATGTAGAATAGCGGTCTATGTGTATATAATGGATAATATCAGCCCCAGTGTATTATATACAGAATACCAATCCATGTGTATATTATAGAGAATAGCGGTCCCTGTGTCTATTATAGACAATAGCAGCCCCTCTGTATATTATACAGAATATCAGTCCATGTGTATATTATAAAGAATAGGTGTCCTTGTGTATATTGTAGAGATTAGCAGTCCCTGAGTATATTATGTAGCATTGCGGTCTCTGTGTATATTGCAGAGAACATCAGTTCCTGCGTATATTATAGAGAATAGCAGTCCCTGTGTAAATTATAGAGAATTGCTGTCCCTGTGTCTATTATAGACAATAGCAGCCCTTCCTTATATTATTGAGAATAGCAGTCCCTGTGTATATTATAGGGAATAGCAGTGCCTGTGTACATTATAGAGAATAGCAGTCCCTGTGTATAATATAGAGAATAGCAGTCCCTGTGTATATTATCGAGAATAGCAGTCCTTGTGTATATTTTAGAGAATAGCAGGCTCTCTGTGTATTATAGAGAATAGCAGTCCCTGTGTATGTTATATAGAAAAGCAGTCCCTGTGTATATTATAGAGAATAGCAGTCCTTGTGTATATTATAGAGAATAGCAGTCCCTGTGTATATTATAGCGCATAGCGGTCCTTGAGTATAGTATAGAGAATAGCAGTCCCTGTGTATATTATGTAGAATAGTGGTCTATGTGTATATAATTGATAATATCAGTCCCAGTGTATATTATACAGCATACCAATCCATGTGTATATTATAGAGAATAGCTGACCCTGTGTCTATTATAGACAATATCAGCTCCTGTGTATGTTATACATAATATCAGTCCTCGTGCATATTATAGAGAATAGCAGTCCCCGTGTATATTATTGAGAATAGCAGTCCTTGTGTATATTATACAGAATAGCAGTCCATGTGTATATTATAAAGAATAGTTGTCCTTGTGTCTTTTGTAGAGATTAGCAGTCCGTGTGTATATTATGTAGAATTGCAGTCTCTGTGTATATTGTAGAGAATATCAGTCCCTGTGTATATTATAGAGAATAGCAGTCCCTGTCTATATTATAGAGAATTGCTGTCCCTGTGTCTATTATATACAATAGCAGCCCGTCTGTATATTTTTGAGAATAGCAGTCCCTGTGTATATTATAGGGAATAGCAGTCCCTGTGTACATTATAGAGAATAGCAGTCCCTGTGTATAATATAGAGAATAGCAGTCCCTGTGTATATTGTCGAGAATAGCAGTCCTTGTGTATATTATAGAGGTTATCAGTCCTTTTGTATATTACAGAGAATAGCAGTCCCTGTGTATATTATAGAGAATAGCAGTCCTTGTGTATATTATAGAGAATAACAGACTCTATGTATTATAAAGAAAAGCAGTCCCTGTGTATATTATAGAGAATAGCAGTCCCTGTGTATATTATAGAGAATAGCAGTCCTTGTGTATATTATAGTGAACAGCAGTCCCTGTGTATATTATAGAGAATAGCAGTGGCTGTGTTTATTATAGAGATTAGCATTCCCTGTGTATATTATAGGGAATAGCAGTCCCTGTGTATATTATAGGGAATAGCAGTCCTTGTGTATATTATAGAGAGCAGCCTTCTCAGTGTATATTATAGAGATTAGCAGTCCCTGTATATATTATAGAGAATAGCAGTCCCTTTGTATATTATAGAGAATAGCAGCCCCTGTGTATATTATAGAGAATAGCACTTCCTGTGTATATTATAGAGAATTACATTCCCTGTGTCTATTATAAAGAATAGCAGTCCCTGTGTATATTATAGAGAATATCAGTCGCTGTGTGTATTATAGGGAATTGCAGACACTGTGTATATTATAGGTAATAGCAGTCCCTGTGTATATTATACAGACCAGCGGCCCCTGTGTATATTATAGATTATAGCATTCCCTGAGTGTATTATAGAGAATAGTAGTCCATTTGTGTTTTATAGCAATAGCAGTCCTCGTGTACATTATTGAGAATAGCTGCCCCTGTGTATATTATAGAGAATAGCAATCCCTGTGTGTATTATAGAGAATAGTAGTCCCTTTGTGTTTTATAGTAATAGCAGTCCCTGTGTATATTATTGAGAATAGCAGCCCCTGTGTTTCTTATAGAGAATAGCAGCACTTGTGTATATTTTAGAGAATAACAGTCCCTGTGTGTATCATAGAGAATAGCAGTCCCTGTGTATATTATAGAGAATAGCAGTCCTTGTGTATATTATAGAGAATAGCAGTCCATGTGTATATTAGAGAGAATATTAGTCACTTTGTGTTTCACAGGAATAGCAGTCCCTTTGTATATTATAGGGAATAGCAGTCCCTGTGTATATTGTAGGGATTTGCAGTCCCTTTGTATATTATAGAGAATAACACTCCTTGTGTATATTATAGTGAACAGCAGTCCCTGTGTATATTATAGAGAATAGCAGTGGCTGTGTTTATGATAGAGATTAGCATTCTCTGTGTACATTATAGAGAATAGCAGTCCCTGTGTATATTATAGAGAATAGCAGTCCTTGTGTCTCTTATAGAGAACAGCAGTCTCAGTGTATATGATAGAGATTAGCAGTCCCTGTGTATATTATAGAGAATAGCAGTCCCTGTGTATATTATAGAGAATAGTAGTCCCTGTTTGTATTATAGGGAATAGCAGTCCCTGTGTATATTATAGAGAATGGCACTTCCTGTGTATATTATAGAGAATTGCATTCCCTGTGTCTATTATAAAGAATATCAGTCCCTGTGTATATTATAGAGAATAGCAGTCGCTGTGTGTTTTATTGGGAATTGCCTTCCCTGTGTATATTGTAGGGAATAGCAGTACCTGTGTATATTATAGAGACCAGCGGCCCCTGTGTATATTATAGAGAATAGCATTCCCTGAGTGTATTATAGAGAATAGCAGTCCCTGTGTATATTATAGAGAATATCAGTCCCTGTGTATAATATAGAGAATAGCGGCCCCTGTGTATATTATCGAGAATAGTAGCAAATGTGTATATTATAGAGAATAGCAGTCCCTGTATATTTTATAGAGAATAGCAGTCCCTGTGTATATTATATAGAAAAGCAGTCCCCGTGTATATTATTGAGAATAGCAGTCCTTGTGTATATTATAGAGAATAGCAGTCCCTATGTATATTATGTAGAAATGCGGTCTCTGTGTATATTGTAGAGAATATCAGTTCCTGCGTATATTATAGAGAATAGCAGTCCCTGTGTATATTATAGAGAATTGCTGTCCCTGTGTATATTATAGAGAATTGCTGTCCCTGTGTCTATTATAGACAATAGCCGCCCATCTGTATATTATTGAGAATAGCAGTCCCTGTGTATATTATAGGGAATAGCAGTGCCTGTGTACATTATAGAGAATAGCAATCCCTGTGTATAATATAGAGAATAGCAGTCTCTGTGTATATTATCGAGAATAGCAGTCCTTGTGTATATTTTAGAGAATAGCAGGCTCTCTGTGTATTATAGAGAATAGCAGTCCCTGTGTATATTATATAGAAAAGCAGTCCCGGTGTATATTACAGAGAATAGCAGTCCTTGTGTATAGTATAGAGAATAGCAGTCCCTGTGTATATTATGAAGAATAGCGGTCTATGTGTATATAATTGATAATATCAGTCCCAGTGTATATTATACAGCATACCAATCCATGTGTATATTATAGAGAATAGCTGACCCTGTGTCTATTATAGACAATATCAGCCCATGTGTATATTATACATAATATCAGTCCCGGTGTATATTATAGAGAATAGCAGCCCCTGTATATTTTTTAAAGAATAGCAGTCCCTGTTTATAATATAGAGAATAGCAGCCCCTGTGTATATTATCGAGAATAGTAGCAAATGTGTATATTATAGAAAATAGCAGTCCCTGTGTGTATTAGAAAGAATAGTAGTCCATTTGTGTTTTATAGCAATAGCAGTCCGCGTGTACATTATTGAGAATAGCTGCCCCTGTGTATATTATAGAGAAAAGCAATCCCTGTGTGTATTATAGAGAATAGTAGTCCCTTTGTGTATTATAGAGAAAAGCAGTCCTTGTGTATATTATATAGAAAAGCAGTCCCTGTGTATATTATAGAGAATAGCAGTCCCTGTGTATATTATGTAGAATAGCGGTCCATGTGTATATAATTGATAATATCAGCCCCAGTGTATATTATACAGCATACCAATCCATGTGTATATTATAGAGAATAGCTGACCCTGTGTCTATTATACACAATAGCAGCCCCTGTGTATATTTTAGAGAATCTCGGTCGGTTTGTATATTATAGAGAATAGCAGTCCTTGTGTATATTATAGAGAATAGCAGTCCCTGTGTATATTATAGCGCATAGCAGTCCTTGAGTATAGTATAGAGAATAGCAGTCCCTGTGTATATTATGTAGAATAGCGGTCTATGTGTATATAATTGATAATATCAGTCCCAGTGTATATTATACAGCATACCAATCCATGTGTATATTATAGAGAATAGCTGACCCTGTGTCTATTATAGACAATATCAGCTCCTGTGTATATTATACATAATATCAGTCCCCGTGTATATTATAGAGAATAGCAGTCCCCGTGTATATTATTGAGAATAGCAGTCCTTGTGTATATTATAGAGAATAGCAGTCCCTATGTATATTATGTAGAATAGCCGTCTATGTGTATATAATGGATAATATCAGCCCCAGTGTATTATATACAGAATACTAATCCATGCGTATCTTATAGAGGATAGCTGTCCCTGTGTCTATTATAGACAATAGCAGCCCCTGTGTATATTATACAGAATAGCAGTCCATGTGTATATTATAAAGAATAGTTGTCCTTGTGTATATTGTAGAGATTAGCAGTCCGTGTGTATATGATGTAGAATTGCGGTCTCTGTGTATATTGTAGAGAATATCAGTCCCTGTGTATATTATAGAGAATAGCAGTCCCTGTCTATATTATAGAGAATTGCTGTCCCTGTGTCTATTATATACAATAGCAGCCCGTCTGTATATTTTTGAGAATAGCAGTCCCTGTGTATATTATAGGGAATAGCAGTCCCTGTGTACATTATAGAGAATAGCAGTCCCTGTGTATAATATAGAGAATAGCAGTCCCTGTGTATATTGTCGAGAATAGCAGTCCTTGTGTATATTATAGAGGTTATCAGTCCTTTTGTATATTACAGAGAATAGCAGTCCCTGTGTATATTATAGAGAATAGCAGTCCTTGTGTATATTATAGAGAATAACAGACTCTATGTATTATAAAGAAAAGCAGACCCTGTGTATATTATAGAGAATAGCAGTCCCTGTGTATATTATAGAGAATAGCAGTCCTTGTGTATATTATAGTGAACTGCAGTCCCTGTGTATATTATAGAGAATAGCAGTGGCTGTGTTTATTATAGAGATTAGCATTCTCTGTGTACATTATAGAGAATAGCAGTCCCTGTGTATATTATAGAAAATCGCAGTCCTTGTGTATATTATAGAGAACAGCAGTCTCAGTGTATATTATAGAGATTAGCAGTCCCTGTGTATATTATAGAGAATAGCAGTCCCTGTGTATATTATAGAGAATAGCAGTCCCTGTTTGTATTATAGGGAATAGCAGTCCCTGTGTATATTATAGAGAATGGCACTTCCTGTGTATGTTATAGAGAATTGCATTCCCTGTGTCTATTATAAAGAATAGCAGTCCCTCTGTATATTATAGAGAATAGCAGTCGCTGTGTGTTTTATTGGGAATTGCCTTCACTGTGTATATTGTAGGGAATAGCAGTACCTGTGTATATTATAGAGACCAGCGGCCCCTGTGTATATTATAGAGAATAGCATTCCCTGAGTGTATTATAGAGAATAGCAGTCCCTTTGTATATTATAGAGAATATCAGTCCCTGTGTATAATATAGAGAATAGCAGCCCCTGTGTATATTATCGAGAATAGTAGCAAATGTGTATATTATAGAGAATAGCAGTCCCTGTATATTTTATAGAGAATAGCAGTCCCTGTGTATATTATATAGAAAAGCAGTCCCCGTGTATATTATTGAGAATAGCAGTCCTTGTGTATATTATAGAGAATAGCAGTCCCTATGTATATTATGTAGAAATGCGGTCTCTGTGTATATTGTAGAGAATATCAGTTCCTGCGTATATTATAGAGAATAGCAGTCCCTGTGTATATTATAGAGAATTGCTGTCCCTGTGTATATTATAGAGAATTGCTGTCCCTGTGTCTATTATAGACAATAGCAGCCCATCTGTATATTATTGAGAATAGCAGTCCCTGTGTATATTATAGGGAATAGCAGTGCCTGTGTACATTATAGAGAATAGCAATCCCTGTGTATAATATAGTTAATAGCAGTCTCTGTGTATATTATCGAGAATAGCAGTCCTTGTGTATATTTTAGAGAATAGCAGGCTCTCTGTGTATTATAGAGAATAGCAGTCCCTGTGTATATTATATAGAAAAGCAGTCCCGGTGTATATTACAGAGAATAGCAGTCCTTGTGTATAGTATAGAGAATAGCAGTCCCTGTGTATATTATGAAGAATAGCGGTCTATGTGTATATAATTGATAATATCAGTCCCTGTGTATATTATACAGCATACCAATCCATGTGTATATTATAGAGAATAGCTGACCCTGTGTCTATTATAGACAATATCAGCCCATGTGTATATTATACATAATATCAGTCCCGGTGTATATTATAGAGAATAGCAGCCCCTGTATATTTTTTAAAGAATAGCAGTCCCTGTTTATAATATAGAGAATAGCAGCCCCTGTGTATATTATCGAGAATAGTAGCAAATGTGTATATTCTTGAAAATAGCAGTCCCTGTGTGTATTAGAAAGAATAGTAGTCCATTTGTGTTTTATAGCAATAGCAGTCCGCGTGTACATTATTGAGAATAGCTGCCCCTGTGTATATTATAGAGAAAAGCAATCCCTGTGTGTATTATAGAGAATAGTAGTCCCTTTGTGTATTATAGAGAAAAGCAGTCCTTGTGTATATTATATAGAAAAGCAGTCCCTGTGTATATTATAGAGAATAGCAGTCCCTGTGTATATTATGTAGAATAGCGGTCCATGTGTATATAATTGATAATATCAGCCCCAGTGTATATTATACAGCATACCAATCCATGTGTATATTATAGAGAATAGCTGACCCTGTGTCTATTATACACAATAGCAGCCCCTGTGTATATTTTAGAGAATCTCGGTCGGTTTGTATATTATAGAGAATAGCAGTCCTTGTGTATATTATAGAGAATAGCAGTCCCTGTGTATATTATAGCGCATAGCAGTCCTTGAGTATAGTATAGAGAATAGCAGTCCCTGTGTATATTATGTAGAATAGCGGTCTATGTGTATATAATTGATAATATCAGTCCCAGTGTATATTATACAGCATACCAATCCATGTGTATATTATAGAGAATAGCTGACCCTGTGTCTATTATAGACAATATCAGCTCCTGTGTATATTATACATAATATCAGTCCCCGTGTATATTATAGAGAATATCAGTCCCCGTGTATGTTATTGAGAATAGCAGTCCTTGTGTATATTATAGAGAATAGCAGTCCCTATGTATATTATGTAGAATAGCCGTCTATGTGTATATAATGGATAATATCAGCCCCAGTGTATTATATACAGAATACCAATCCATGCGTATATTATAGAGGATAGCTGTCCCTGTGTCTATTATAGACAATAGCAGCCCCTGTGTATATTATACAGAATAGCAGTCCATGTGTATATTATAAAGAATAGTTGTCCTTGTGTATATTGTAGAGATTAGCAGTCCGTGTGTATATTATGTAGAATTGCGGTCTCTGTGTATATTGTAGAGAATATCAGTCCCTGTGTATATTATAGAGAATAGCAGTCCCTGTCTATATTATAGAGAATTGCTGTCCCTGTGTCTATCATATACAATAGCAGCCCGTCTGTATATTTTTGAGAATAGCAGTCCCTGTGTATATTATAGGGAATAGCAGTCCCTGTGTACATTATAGAGAATAGCACTCCCTGTGTATAATATAGAGAATAGCAGTCCCTGTGTATATTGTCGAGAATAGCAGTCCTTGTGTATATTATAGAGGTTATCAGTCCTTTTGTATATTACAGAGAATAGCAGTCCCTGTGTATATTATAGAGAATAGCAGTCCTTGTGATAATTATAGAGAATAACAGACTCTATGTATTATAAAGAAAAGCAGTCCCTGTGTATATTGTAGAGAATAGCAGTCCCTGTGTATATTATAGAGAATAGCAGTCCTTGTGTATATTATAGTGAACAGCAGTCCCTGTGTATATTATAGAGAATAGCAGTGGCTGTGTTTATTATAGAGATTAGCATTCCCTGTGTATGTTATAGAGAACAGCAGTCCCTGTGTATATTATAGGGAATAGCAGTCCTTGTGTATATTATAGAGAGCAGCCGTCTCAGTGTATATTATAGAGATTAGCAGTCCCTGTATATATTATGGAGAATAGCAGTCCCTTTGTATATTATAGAGAATAGCAGCCCCTGTGAATATTATAGAGAATAGCAGTCCTTGTGTATAGTATAGAGAATAGCAGTCCCTGTGTATATTATGTAGAATAGCGGTCTATGTGTATATAATTGATAATATCAGTCCCAGTGTATATTATACCGCATACCAATCCATGTGTATATTATAGAGAATAGCTGACCCTGTGTCTATTATAGACAATATCAGCCCATGTGTATATTATACATAATATCAGTCCCGGTGTATATTATAGAGAATAGCAGCCCCTGTATATTTTTTAAAGAATAGCAGCCCCTGTGTATAATATAGAGAATAGCAGCCCCTGTGTATATTATCGAGAATAGTAGCAAATGTGTATATTATAGAAAATAGCAGTCCCTGTGTGTATTAGAAAGAATAGTAGTCCATTTGTGTTTTATAGCAATAGCAGTCCGCGTGTACATTATTGAGAATAGCTGCCCCTGTGTATATTATAGAGAATAGCAATCCCTGTGTGTATTATAGAGAATAGTAGTGCCTTTGTGTATTATAGAGAAAAGCTGTCCTTGTGTATATTATATAGAAAAGCAGTCCCTGTGTATATAATAGAGATTAGCAGTGCTTGTGTATATTATAGAGAATAGC
Source organism: Carcharodon carcharias (assembly GCF_017639515.1). Classification (NCBI taxonomy): domain Eukaryota; kingdom Metazoa; phylum Chordata; class Chondrichthyes; order Lamniformes; family Lamnidae; genus Carcharodon; species Carcharodon carcharias. Next base: position 100,580 of record NW_024470797.1, on the reverse strand, counting down.
AGTCCCTGTGTATATTATAGAGAATAGCAGTTCTTGTGTATAGTATAGAGAATAGCAGTCCCTGTGTATATTATGTAGAATAGCGGTCTATGTGTATATAATTGATAATATCAGCCCCAGTGTATATTATACAGCATACCAATCCATGTGTATATTATAGAGAATAGCTGACCCTGTGTCTATTATACACAATAGCAGCCCCTGTGTATATTTTAGAGAATCTCGGTCGGTTCGTATATTATAGAGAATAGCTGTCCCTGTATATTTTTTAAATAATAGCAGTCCCTGTGTATATTATAGAGAATAGCAGTCCCCGTGTATATTATTGAGAATAGCAGTCCTTGTGTATATTATAGAGAATAGCAGTCCCTATGTATATTATGTAGAACATCGGTCTATGTGTATATAATCGATAATATCAGCCCCAGTGTATGTTATACAGAATACCAATCCATGTGTATATTATAGAGAATAGCTGTCCCTGTGTCTATTATAGACAATAGCAGCCCCTCTGTATATTATACAGAATATCAGTCCATGTCTATATTATAAAGAATAGGTGTCCTTGTGTATATTGTAGAGATTAGCAGTCCCTGAGTATATTATGTAGAATTGCGGTCTCTGTGTATATTGTAGAGAACATCAGTTCCTGCGTATATTATAGAGAATAGCAGTCCCTGTGTATATTATAGAGAATAGCAGTCCCTGTGTATATTATAGAGAATAGCAGTCCTTGTGTTTATTATAGAGAATAGCAGACTCTGTGTATTATAATGAATAGCAGTCCCTGTGTATATTATAGAGAATAGCAGTCCCTGTGTATATTATAGAGAATAGCAGTCCTTGTGTATATTATAGTGAATAGCAGTCCCTGTGTATATTATAGAGAATAGCAGTCCTTGTGTATATTATAGAGAATAGCAGACTCTGTGTGTATTCTAGAGAATAGCAGTCCCTGTGTATATTGTAGAGAATAGCAGTCCATGTGTATATCATAAACAATAGGTGTCCTTTTGTATATTGTAGAGATTAGCAGTCCATGTGTATATTATGTAGAATTGCGGTCTCTGTGTATATTGTAGACAATATCAGTCCCTGTGTATATTATAGAGAATAGCCGTCCCTGTGTACATTATAGAGAATAGCATTCCCTGTGTATGTTATAGAGAATAGCAGCCCCAGTGTATTTTATATAGAATAGAAATCACTGTATCTATTATAGAGAATAGCAGTCCCTGTGTATATTATAGAGATTAGCTGCCCCGATTATATTATAGAAAATACCAGTCCTTGTGTATATTATAGAGAATAGCAGTCCCTGTGCATATTATAGAAAATAGCAGTAAATGTCTATGTTTTAGAGAATAGCAGTCCCTGTGTGTATTATAGAGAATAACAGCCCTTGTGTATATTATAGAGAATAGCATTCCCTGTGTATATTATAGAGAATAGCAGTCCATGTGTATATTAGAGAGAATAGTAGTCCCTTTGTGTTTTATAGGAATAGCAGTCCCTTTGTATATTATAGGGAATAGCAGTCTCTGTGTATATTGTAGGGATTAGCGGTCCCTTTGTATATTATAGAGAATAGCAGTACCTGTGCATATTATAGAGACCAGCAGCCCCTGTGTATATTATAGAGAATAGCAGTCCATGTGTATATTATAGAGAATAGTAGTCCCTTTGTGTTTTATAGTAATAGCAGTCCCTGTGTATATTATTGCGAATGGCAGCCCTTGTGTTTCTTATAGAGAATAGCAGCCCTTGTGTATATTTTAGAGAATAGCAGTCCCTGTGTGTATTATAGAGAATAGCAGTCCCTGTGTATATTATAGAGAATAGCAGTCCTTGTGTATATCATAGAGAATAGCAGTCCATGTGTATATTAGAGAGAATAGTAGTCCCTTTGTGTTTTATAGGAATAGCAGTCCCTGTGTATATTATAGGGAATAGCAGTCCCTGTGTATATTGTAGGGATTAGCAGTCCCTTTGTATATTATAGAGAATAGCAGTACCTGTGTATATTATAGAGACCCGCAGCCCCTGTGTATATTATAGAGAATAGCAGTCCATGTGTATATTATAGGGAATAGTAGTCCCTTTGTGTTTTATAGTAATAGCAGTCCCTGTGTATATTATTGAGAATAGCAGCCCCTGTGTTTCTTATAGAGAATAGCAGCCCTTGTGTATATTTTAGAGAATAGCAGTCCCTGTGTGTATTGTAGAGAATAGCAGTCCCTGTGGATATTATAGAGAATAGCAGTCCTTGTGTATATTTTAGAGAATAGCAGTCTCTGGCTAAATTATAGAGGATAACAGTCCCTGTTCATATTATAGAGTTTAGCAGTCCCTGTGTATATTGTATATAATAGCAGTCCCTGTGTATATTGTAAAGAATAGGTGTCCCTGTGTATATTATAGAGAATAGCAGCTCTGTGTATATTATGGAGAATTGCAGTCCCTGTGTATATTATAGAGAATTGCTGTCCCTGTGTATATTATAGAGAATAGCAGCCCTGTGTATATTATAGATAATTGCAGTCGCTGTGTATATTGTAGAGAATTGCAGTCCCTGTGCATATTTTAGAGAATTGCAGAACCTGTGCATATTATAGAGAATAGCAGCCCTGTGTATATTATAGAGTATTGCAGTCCCTGTGTATATTATAGAGAATAGCTGTCCCTGTGTATTTTATAGACAATAGCAGTCCTTGTGATATTTTAGAGAATAGCAGTCCTTGTGTATATTATAGAGAATAGCAGTCCATGTGTATATTAGATAGAATAGTAGTCCCTTTGTGTTTTATAGGAATAGCAGTCCCTTTGTATATTATAGGGAATAGCAGTCCTTGTGTATAGTATAGAGAATAGCAGTCCCTGTGTATATTATGTAGAATAGCGGTCTATGTGTATATAATTGATAATATCAGCCCCAGTGTATATTATACAGCATACCAATCCATGTGTATATTATAGAGAATAGCTGACCCTGTGTCTATTATACACAATAGCAGCCCCTGTGTATATTTTAGAGAATCTCGGTCGGTTTGTATATTATAGAGAATAGCAGTCCCTGTATATTTTTTAAATAATAGCAGTCCCTGTGTATATTATAGAGAATAGCAGTCCCCGTGTATATTATAGAGAATAGCAGTCCCTATGTATATTATGTAGAACATCGGTCTATGTGTATATAATCGATAATATCAGCCCCAGTGTATGTTATACAGAATACCAATCCATGTGTATATTATAGAGAATAGCTGTCCCTGTGTCTATTATAGACAATAGCAGCCCCTCTGTATATTATACAGAATATCAGTCCATGTGTATATTATAAAGAATAGGTGTCCTTGTGTATATTGTAGAGATTAGCAGTCCCTGAGTATATTGTGTAGAATTGCGGTCTCTGTGTATATTGTAGAGAACATCAGTTCCTGCGTATATTATAGAGAATAGCAGTCCCTGTGTATATTATAGAGAATAGCAGTCCCTGTGTATATTATAGAGAATAGCAGTCCTTGTGTTTATTATAGAGAATAGCAGACTCTGTGTATTATAAAGAATAGCAGTCCCTGTGTATATTATAGAGAATAGCAGTCCCTGTGTATATTATAGAGAATAGCAGTCCTTGTGTATATTATAGTGAACAGCAGTCCCTGTGTATATTATAGAGAATAGCAGTCCTTGTGTATATTATAGAGAATAGCAGACTCTGTGTGTATTCTAGAGAATAGCAGTCCCTGTGTATATTGTAGAGAATAGCAGTCCCTGTGTATATTAGAGAATAACACTCCTTGTGTATATTATAGTGAACAGCAGTCCCTGGGTATATTATAGAGAATAGCAGTGGCTGTGTTTATTATAGAGATTAGCATTCTCTGTGTATATTATAGAGAATAGCAGTCCCTGTGTATATTATAGAGAATAGCAGTCCCTGTTTATATTGTAGATAATAGCAGTCCATGTGTATATCATAAACAATAGGTGTCCTTTTGTATATTGTAGAGATTAGCAGTCCATGTGTATATTATGTAGAATTGCGGTCTCTGTGTATATTGTAGAGAATATCAGTCCCTGTGTATATTATAGAGAATAGCCGTCCCTGTGTACATTATAGAGAATAGCATTCCCTGTGTATGTTATAGAGAATAGCAGCCCCAGTGTATTTTATATAGAATAGAAATCACTGTATCTATTATAGAGAATAGCAGTCCCTGTGTATATTATAGAGATTAGCTGCCCCGATTATATTATAGAAAATACCAGTCCTTGTGTATATTATAGAGAATAGCAGTCCCTGTGCATATTATAGAAAATAGCAGTAAATGTCTATGTTTTAGAGAATAGCAGTCCCTGTATGTATTATAGAGAATAACAGCCCTTGTGTATATTATAGAGAATAGCATTCCCTGTGTATATTATAGAGAATAGCTGTCCCTGAGTATATTATAGACAATAGCAGTCCTTGTGATATTTTAGAGAATAGCAGTCCTTGTGTATATTATAGAGAATAGCAGTCCATGTGTATATTAGAGAGAATAGACTTCCCTGTGTATATTATAGAGAATAGCAGTCCCTTTGTATATTATAGAGAATAGCAGTCCGTCTGTATCTTCTAGAGAATAGCAGTCCCTTTCTATATTATAGAGAATAGCAGTCCCTGTGCATCTTATAGAGAATCAGCAGCCCTGTGTATATTATAGAGAATAGCAGTCCATGTGTATATTATAGAGAATAGTAGTCCCTTTGTGTATATTATAGTAATAGCAGTCCCTGTGTATATTATAGAGAATAGCAGCCCTTGTGTTTCTTATAGAGAATAGCAGCCCTTGTGTATATTTTAGAGAATAGCAGTCCCTGTGTATATTATAGAGAATAGCAGCCCCTGTGTATATCATAGAGAATAGCAGTCCCTGTGTATATTATAGAGAATAGTAGTCCCTGTGTATATTATAGGGAATAGCAGTCACTGTGTTTATTACAGAACATTGCAGTCCCTGTGTATATTATAGAGCATAGCAGTCCCTGTGTATATTATAGAGAATAGCAGTTCCTGTGTATATTATACAGAATAGCAGCCCGGTGTATATTATAGAGAATAACGGCCCCGTGTATATTATAGAGAATAGCAGTCCCTGTGTATATTATAGAGAATAGCAGCCCTGTGTTATATTATAGAGAATAGCAGTCCCTGTGTATATTATAGAGAATAGCAGTCCCCTGTGTATATTAAAGATAATTGCATACCCTGTGTATATTATATAGAATAGCAGTCCCTGTGTATATTATAGAGAATAGCAGTCCCTGTGTATATTATAGAGAATAGAAGCCCCGGTGTATATTATAGAGAATAGCAGCCCCGGTGTATATTATAGAGAATAGCAGTCCCTGTGTCTATTTAGAGAATATCAGACCCTGTGTATATTACTAGAATAGCAGGTCCCTGTGTATATATATAGAGATAGCAGTCCCTGTGTATATTATAGAGAATAGCAGCCCCTGTGTATATTATAGAGAATAGCAAGCCCCTGTGTATATTATAGAGAATAGCAGCCCTGTGTATATTATAGATAATTGCAGTCCCTGTGTATATTGTAGAGAATTGCAGTCCCTGTGTATATTATAGAGAATTGCAGAACCTGTGCATATTATAGAGAATAGCAGCCCTGTGAATATTATAGAGAATTGCAGTCGCTGTGTATATTATAGAGAATAGCTGTCCCTGTGTATTTTATAGACAATAGCAGTCCTTGTGATATTTTAGAGAATAGCAGTCCTTGTGTATATTATAGAGAATAGCAGTCCATGTGTATATTAGATAGAATAGTAGTCCCTTTGTGTTTTATAGGAATAGCAGTCCCTTTGTATATTATAGGGAATAGCAGTCCCTGTGTATATTGTAGGGATTAGCAGTCCCTTTGTATATTATAGAGAATAGCAGTCCCTGTGTATATTATAGAGAATAGCAGTCCTTGTGTATATTATAGAGAATAGCAGTCCATGTGTATATTAGATAGAATAGTAGTCCCTTTGTGTTTTATAGGAATAGCAGTCCCTTTGTATATTATAGGGAATAGCAGTCCCTGTGTATATTGTTGGGATTAGCAGTCCCTTTGTATATTACAGAGAATAGCAGTACCTGTGCATATTATAGAGACCAGCAGCCCCTTTGCATATTATCGAGAATAGCAGCCCCTGTGTATATTATAGAGAATAGCAGTCCCTGTTTGTATTATAGGGAATAGCAATCCCTGTGTATATTATAGAGAATAGCATTCCCTGAGTGTATTATAGAGAATAGCAGTCCCTGTGTATATTATAGAGAATAGCAGTCCCTGTGTATATTGTAGAGATTAGCAGTCCCTGTGTATGTTATAGAGAATAGTAGTAAATGTGTATATTATAGAGAATAGCAGTCCCTGTTTGTATTAGAGAGAATAGTAGTCCATTTGTGTTTTATAGCAATAGCAGTCCTCGTGTACATTATTGAGAATAGCTGCCCCTGTGTTTATTATAGAGAATAGCAATCCCTGTGTGTATTATAGAGAATAGTAGTCCCTGTGTGTATTTTATGAGAAAAGCAGTCCTTGTGTATATTATATAGAAAAGCAGTCCCTGTGTATATTATAGAGAATAGCAGTCCTTGTGTATATTATAGAGAATAGCAGTCCCCGTGTATATTATAGAGAATAGCAGTCCTTGTGTATATTATAGAGAATAGCAGTCGCCGTGTATATTATAGATAATAGCAGTCCATGTGTATATTATAAAGAATAGGTGTCCTTGTGTATATTGTAGAGATTAGCAGTCCATGTGTATATTATGTAGAATTGCGTTCTCTGTGTATATTGTAGAGAATATCAGTCCCTGTGTATATTATAGAGAATAACCGTACCTGTGTACATTATAGAGAATAGCATTCCCTGTGTATGTTATAGAGAATAGCAGCCCCAGTGTATTTTATATAGAATAGAAATCACTGTATCTATTATAGAGAATAGCAGTCCCTGTGTATATTATAGAGATTAGCTGCCCCGATTATATTATAGAAAATCCAGTCCTTGTGTATATTATAGAGAATAGCAGTCCCTGTGCATATTATAGAAAATAGCAGTAAATGTCTATGTTTTAGAGAATAGCAGTCCCTGTGTGTATTATAGAGAATAACAGCCCTTGTGTATATTATAGAGAATAGCATTCCCTGTGTATATTATAGAGAATAGTTGTCCCTGTGTATTTTATAGACAATAGCAGTCCTTGTGATATTTTAGAGAATAGCAGTCCTTGTGTATATTATAGAGAATAGCAGTCCATGTGTATATTAGAGAGAATAGTAGTCCCTTTGTGTTTTATAGGAATTGCAGTCCCTTTGTATATTATAGGGAATAGCAGTCCCTGTGTATATTGTAGGGATTAGCAGTCCCTTTGTATATTATAGAGAATAGCAGTACCTGTGCATATTATAGAGACCAGCAGCCCCTGTGTATATTATAGAGAATAGCAGTCCATGTGTATATTATAGAGAATAGTAGTCCCTTTGTGTTTTATAGTAATAGCAGTCCCTGTGTATATTATTGGGAATAGCAGCCCTTGTGTTTCTTACAGAGAATAGCAGCCCTTGTGTATATTTTAGAGAATAGCAGTCCCTGTGTGTATTATAGAGAATAGCAGTCCCTGTGTATATTATAGAGAATAGCAGTCCTTGTGTATATTATAGAGAATAGCAGTCCATGTGTATATTAGAGAGAATAGTAGTCCCTTTGTGTTTTATAGGAATAGCAGTCCCTTTGTATATTATAGGGAACAGCAGTCCCTGTGTATATTATAGAGAATAGCAGTCCCTGTGTATATTATAGAGAATAGCAGTCCCTGTTTATATTGTAGATAATAGCAGTCCATGTGTATATCATAAACAATAGGTGTCCTTTTGTATATTGTAGAGATTAGCAGTCCATGTGTATATTATGTAGAATTGCGGTCTCTGTGTATATTGTAGAGAATATCAGTCCCTGTGTATATTATAGAGAATAGCCGTCCCTGTGTACATTATAGAGAATAGCATTCCCTGTGTATGTTATAGAGAATAGCAGCCCCAGTGTATTTTATATAGAATAGAAATCACTGTATCTATTATAGAGAATAGCAGTCCCTGTGTATATTATAGAGATTAGCTGCCCCGATTATATTATAGAAAATAGCAGTCCTTGTGTATATTACAGAGAATAGCAGTCCCTGTGCATATTATAGAAAATAGCAGTAAATGTCTATGTTTTAGAGAATAGCAGTCCCTGTATGTATTATAGAGAATAACAGCCCTTGTGTATATTATAGAGAATAGCATTCCCTGTGTATATTATAGAGAATAGCTGTCCCTGAGTATTTTATAGACAATAGCAGTCCTTGTGATATTTTAGAGAATAGCAGTCCTTGTGTATATTATAGAGAATAGCAGTCCATGTGTATATTAGAGAGAATAGTAGTCCCTTTGTGTTTTATAGGAATAGCAGTCCCTTTGTATATCATAGGGAATAGCAGTCTCTGTGTATATTGTAGGGATTAGCGGTCCCTTTGTATATTATAGAGAATAGCTGTACCTGTGCATATTATAGAGACCAGCAGCCCCTGTGTATATTATAGAGAATAGCAGTCCATGTGTATATTATAGAGAATAGTAGTCCCTTTGTGTTTTATAGTAATAGCAGTCCCTGTGTATATTATTGGGAATAGCAGCCCTTGTGTTTCTTATAGAGAATAGCAGCCCTTGTGTATATTTTAGAGAATAGCAGTCCCTGTGTGTATTATAGAGAATAGCAGTCCCTGTGTATATTATAGAGAATAGCAGTCCTTGTGTATATCATAGAGAATAGCAGTCCATGTGTATATTAGAGAGAATAGTAGTCCCTTTGTGTTTTATAGGAATAGCAGTCCCTGTGTATATTATAGGGAATAGCAGTCCCTGTGTATATTGTAGGGATTAGCAGTCCCTTTGTATATTATAGAGAATAGCAGTACCTGTGTATATTATAGAGACCCGCAGCCCCTGTGTATATTATAGAGAATAGCAGCCCCTGTGTATATTATAGAGAATAGAAGTCCCTTTGTAGCTTTTAGAGAATAGCAGCCCCTTAGAATATTATAGAGAATAGCAGCCTCTGTGTATATTATAGAGAAGAGAGTCCCAGTGTATATTGTAGAGAATATCAGTCCCTGTGTATATTGTAGAGAATAGCAGTCCCTGTGTATATTATAGAGAATAGCAGTCCCTGAGTATATTGTAGAGAATAGCAGTCCCTCTGGCTAAATTATAGAGAATAACAGTTCCCTGTTTATATTATAGAGTTTAGCAGTCCCTGTGTATACTTGTATACTAGCTGGTCACTGTGTATATTGAAGAATAGGTGTCCCTGTGTATATTACTAGAGAATAGCAGCTCTGTGTATCTTATGGAGAATTGCAGTCCATGTGTATATTATAGACGAATTTGCTGTCCAAGTGTATATTATAGAGAATAGCAGCCCTGTGTATATTTTAGATAATTGCAGTCGCTGTGTATATTGTAGAGAATTGCAGTCCCTGTGTATATTATAGAGAATTGCAGAACCTGTGCATATTATAGAGAATAGCAGCCCTGTGAATTTTATAGAGAATTGCAGTCGCTGTGTATATTATAGAGAATAGCTGTCCCTGTGTATTTTATAGACAATAGCAGTCCTTGTGATATTTTGGAGAATAGCAGTCCTTGTGTATATTATAGAGAATAGCAGTCCATGTGTATATTAGATAGAATAGTAGTCCCTTTGTGTTTTATAGGAATAGCAGTCCCTTTGTATATTACAGGGAATAGCAGTCCCTGTGTATATTGTAGGGATTAGCAGTCCCTTTGTATATTATAGAGAATAGCAGTCCCTGTGTATATTATAGAGAATAGCAATCCTTGTGTATATTATAGAGAATAGCAGTCCATGTGTATATTAGATAGAATAGTAGTCCCTTTGTGTTTTATAGGAATAGCAGTCCCTTTGTATATTATAGGGAATAGCAGTCCCTGTGTATATTGTTGGGATTAGCAGTCCCTTTGTATATTACAGAGAATAGCAGTACCTGTGCATATTATAGAGACCAGCAGCCCCTTTGCATATTATAGAGAATAGCAGCCCCTGTGTATATTATAGAGAATAGCAGTCCCTGTTTGTATTATAGGGAATAGCAATCCCTGTGTATATTATAGAGAATAGCATTCCCTGAGTGTATTATAGAGAATAGCAGTCCCTGTGTATATTATAGAAAATAGCAGTCCCTGTGTATATTGTAGAGATTAGCAGTCCCTGTGTATGTTATAGAGAATAGTAGTAAATGTGTATATTATAGAGAATAGCAGTCCCTGTTTGTATTAGAGAGAATAGTAGTCCATTTGTGTTTTATAGCAATAGCAGTCCTCGTGTACATTATTGAGAATAGCTGCCCCTGTGTTTATTATAGAGAATAGCAATCCCTGTGTGTATTATAGAGAATAGTAGTCCCTGTGTGTATTTTATGAGAAAAGCAGTCCTTGTGTATATTATATAGAAAAGCAGTCCCTGTGTATATTATAGAGAATAGCAGTCCTTGTGTATATTATAGAGAATAGCAGTCCCCGTGTATATTATAGAGAATAGCAGTCCTTGTGTATATTATAGAGAATAGCAGTCGCCGTGTATATTATAGATAATAGCAGTCCATGTGTATATTATAAAGAATAGGTGTCCTTGTGTATATTGTAGAGATTAGCAGTCCATGTGTATATTATGTAGAATTGCGTTCTCTGTGTATATTGTAGAGAATAACCGTACCTGTGTACATTATAGAGAATAGCATTCCCTGTGTATGTTATAGAGAATAGCAGCCCCAGTGTATTTTATATAGAATAGAAATCACTGTATCTATTATAGAGAATAGCAGTCCCTGTGTATATTATAGAGATTAGCTGCCCCGATTATATTATAGAAAATCCAGTCCTTGTGTATATTATAGAGAATAGCAGTCCCTGTGCATATTATAGAAAATAGCAGTAAATGTCTATGTTTTAGAGAATAGCAGTCCCTGTATGTATTATAGAGAATAACAGCCCGATTGTATATTATAGAGAATAGCATTCCCTGTGTATATTATAGAGAATAGCTGTCCCTGAGTATTTTATAGACAATAGCAGTCCTTGTGATATTTTAGAGAATAGCAGTCCTTGTGTATATTATAGAGAATAGCAGTCCATGTGTATATTAGAGAGAATAGTAGTCCCTTTGTGTTTTATAGGAATAGCAGTCCCTTTGTATATTATAGGGAATAGCAGTCTCTGTGTATATTGTAGGGATTAGCGGTCCCTTTGTATATTATAGAGAATAGCTGTACCTGTGCATATTATAGAGACCAGCAGCCCCTGTGTATATTATAGAGAATAGCAGTCCATGTGTATATTATAGAGAATAGTAGTCCCTTTGTGTTTTATAGTAATAGCAGTCCCTGTGTATATTATTGGGAATAGCAGCCCTTGTGTTTCTTATAGAGAATAGCAGCCCTTGTGTATATTTTAGAGAATAGCAGTCCCTGTGTGTATTATAGAGAATAGCAGTCCCTGTGTATATTATAGAGAATAGCAGTCCTTGTGTATATCATAGAGAATAGCAGTCCATGTGTATATTAGAGAGAATAGTAGTCCCTTTGTGTTTTATAGGAATAGCAGTCCCTGTGTATATTATAGGGAATAGCAGTCCCTGTGTATATTGTAGGGATTAGCAGTCCCTTTGTATATTATAGAGAATAGCAGTACCTGTGTATATTATAGAGACCCGCAGCCCCCTGTGTATATTATAGAGAATAGCAGTCCATGTGTATATTATAGGGAATAGTAGTCCCTTTGTGTTTTATAGTAATAGCAGTCCCTGTGTATATTATTGAGAATAGCAGCCCCTGTGTTTCTTATAGAGAATAGCAGCCCTTGTGTATATTTTAGAGAATGGCAGTCCCTGTGTGTATTGGAGAGAATAGCAGTCCCTGTGGATATTATAGAGAATAGCAGTCCTTGTGTATATTTTAGAGAATAGCAGTCTCTGGCTAAATTATAGAGAATAACATTCCCTGTTTATATTATAGAGTTTAGCAGTCCCTGTGTATATTGTATATAATAGCAGTCCCTGTGTATATTGTAAAGAATAGGTGTCCCTGTGTATATTATAGAGAATAGCAGCTCTGTGTATATTATGGAGAATTGCAGTCCCTGTGTATATTATAGAGAATTGCTGTCCCTGTGTATATTATAGAGAATAGCAGCCCTGTGTATATTATAGATAATTGCAGTCCCTGTGTATATTGTAGAGAATTGCAGTCCCTGTGTATATTATAGAGAATTGCAGAACCTGTGCATATTATAGAGAATAGCAGCCCTGTGATTATTATAGAGAATTGCAGTCGCTGTGTATATTATAGAGAATAGCTGTCCCTGTGTATTTTATAGACAATAGCAGTCCTTGTGATATTTTGGAGAATAGCAGTCCTTGTGTATATTATAGAGAATAGCAGTCCATGTGTATATTAGATAGAATAGTAGTCCCTTTGTGTTTTATAGGAATAGCAGTCCCTTTGTATATTATAGGGAATAGCAGTCCCTGTGTATATTGTAGGGATTAGCAGTCCCTTTGTATATTATAGAGAATAGCAGTCCCTGTGTATATTATAGAGAATAGCAGTCCTTGTGTATATTATAGAGAATAGCAGTCCATGTGTATATTAGATAGAATAGTAGTCCCTTTGTGTTTTATAGGAATAGCAGTCCCTTTGTATATTATAGGGAATAGCAGTCCCTGTGTATATTGTTGGGATTAGCAGTCCCTTTGTATATTACAGAGAATAGCAGTACCTGTGCATATTATAGAGACCAGCAGCCCCTTTGCATATTATAGAGAATAGCAGCCCCTGTGTATATTATAGAGAATAGCAGTCCCTGTTTGTATTGTAGGGAATAGCAATCCCTGTGTATATTATAGAGAATAGCATTCCCTGAGTGTATTATAGAGAATAGCAGTCCCTGTGTATATTATAGAAATAGCAGTCCCTGTGTATATTGTAGAGATTAGCAGTCCCTGTGTATGTTATAGAGAATAGTAGTAAATGTGTATATTATAGAGAATAGCAGTCCCTGTTTGTATTAGAGAGAATAGTAGTCCATTTGTGTTTTATAGCAATAGCAGTCCTCGTGTACATTATTGAGAATAGCTGCCCCTGTGTTTATTATAGAGAATAGCAATCCCTGTGTGTATTATAGAGAATAGTAGTCCCTGTGTGTATTTTAGGAGAAAAGCAGTCCTTGTGTATATTATATAGAAAAGCAGTCCCTGTGTATATTATAGAGAATAGCAGTCCTTGTGTATATTATAGAGAATAGCAGTCCCCGTGTATATTATAGAGAATAGCAGTCCTTGTGTATATTATAGAGAATAGCAGTCGCCGTGTATATTATAGATAATAGCAGTCCATGTGTATATTATAAAGAATAGGTGTCCTTGTGTATATTGTAGAGATTAGCAGTCCATGTGTATATTATGTAGAATTGCGGTCTCTGTGTATATTGTAGAGAATATCAGTCCCTGTGTATATTATAGAGAATAACCGTACCTGTGTACATTATAGAGAATAGCATTCCCTGTGTATGTTATAGAGAATAGCAGCCCCAGTGTATTTTATATAGAATAGAAATCACTGTATCTATTATAGAGAATAGCAGTCCCTGTGTATATTATAGAGATTAGCTGCCCCGATTATATTATAGAAAATACCAGTCCTTGTGTATATTATAGAGAATAGCAGTCCCTGTGCATATTATAGAAAATAGCAGTAAATGTCTATGTTTTAGAGAATAGCAGTCCCTGTGTGTATTATAGAGAATAACAGCCCTTGTGTATATTATAGAGAATTGCATTCCCTGTGTATATTATAGAGAATAGTTGTCCCTGTGTATTTTATAGACAATAGCAGTCCTTGTGATATTTTAGAGAATAGCAGTCCTTGTGTATATTATAGAGAATAGCAGTCCATGTGTATATTAGAGAGAATAGTAGTCCCTTTGTGTTTTATAGGAATTGCAGTCCCTTTGTATATTATAGGGAATAGCAGTCCCTGTGTATATTGTAGGGATTAGCAGTCCCTTTGTATATTATAGAGAATAGCAGTACCTGTGCATATTATAGAGACCAGCAGCCCCTGTGTATATTATAGAGAATAGCAGTCCATGTGTATATTATAGAGAATAGTAGTCCCTTTGTGTTTTATAGTAATAGCAGTCCCTGTGTATATTATTGGGAATAGCAGCCCTTGTGTTTCTTACAGAGAATAGCAGCCCTTGTGTATATTTTAGAGAATAGCAGTCCCTGTGTGTATTATAGAGAATAGCAGTCCCTGTGTATATTATAGAGAATAGCAGTCCTTGTGTATATTATAGAGAATAGCAGTCCATGTGTATATTAGAGAGAATAGTAGTCCCTTTGTGTTTTATAGGAATAGCAGTCCCTTTGTATATTATAGGGAACAGCAGTCCCTGTGTATATTATAGAGAATAGCAGTCCCTGTGTATATTATAGAGAATAGCAGTCCCTGTTTATATTGTAGATAATAGCAGTCCATGTGTATATCATAAACAATAGGTGTCCTTTTGTATATTGTAGAGATTAGCAGTCCATGTGTATATTATGTAGAATTGCGGTCTCTGTGTATATTGTAGAGAATATCAGTCCCTGTGTATATTATAGAGAATAGCCGTCCCTGTGTACATTATAGAGAATAGCATTCCCTGTGTATGTTATAGAGAATAGCAGCCCCAGTGTATTTTATATAGAATAGAAATCACTGTATCTATTATAGAGAATAGCAGTCCCTGTGTATATTATAGAGATTAGCTGCCCCGATTATATTATAGAAAATACCAGTCCTTGTGTATATTATAGAGAATAGCAGTCCCTGTGCATATTATAGAAAATAGCAGTAAATGTCTATGTTTTAGAGAATAGCAGTCCCTGTATGTATTATAGAGAATAACAGCCCTTGTGTATATTATAGAGAATAGCATTCCCTGTGTATATTATAGAGAATAGCTGTCCCTGAGTATTTTATAGACAATAGCAGTCCTTGTGATATTTTAGAGAATAGCAGTCCTTGTGTATATTATAGAGAATAGCAGTCCATGTGTATATTAGAGAGAATAGTAGTCCCTTTGTGTTTTATAGGAATAGCAGTCCCTTTGTATATCATAGGGAATAGCAGTCTCTGTGTATATTGTAGGGATTAGCGGTCCCTTTGTATATTATAGAGAATAGCTGTACCTGTGCATATTATAGAGACCAGCAGCCCCTGTGTATATTATAGAGAATAGCAGTCCATGTGTATATTATAGAGAATAGTAGTCCCTTTGTGTTTTATAGTAATAGCAGTCCCCTGTGTATATTATTGGGAATAGCAGCCCTTGTGTTTCTTACAGAGAATAGCAGCCCTTGTGTATATTTTAGAGAATAGCAGTCCCTGTGTGTATTATAGAGAATAGCAGTCCCTGTGTATATTATAGAGAATAGCAGTCCTTGTGTATATTATAGAGAATAGCAGTCAATGTGTATATTAGAGAGAATAGTAGTCCTTTGGTGTTTTATAGGAATAGCAGTCCCATTGTATATTATAGGAACAGCAGTCCTGTGTATATTTATAGAGAATAGCAGTCCCTGTGTATATTATAGAGAATAGCAGTCCCTGTTTATATTGTAGATAATAGCAGTCCATGTGTATATCATAAACTAATAGGTGTCCTTTTGTATATAGTAGAGAGTAGCAGTCCATGTGTATATTATGTAGAATTGCGGTCTCTGTGTATATTGTAGAGAATATCAGTCCCTGTGTATATTATAGAGAATAGCCGGTCCCTGTGTACATTACAGAGAATAGCATTCCCTGTGTATTTTATAGAGAATATTAGCACCTGTGTACTTATATAGAATAGAATCACTGTATCTATTATAGAGAATAGCAGTCCCTGTGTATATTATAGAGATTAGCTGCCCCGATTATATTATAGAAAATAGCAGTCCTTGTGTATATTACAGAGAATAGCAGTCCCTGTGCATATTATAGAAAATAGCAGTAAATGTCTATGTTTTAGAGAATAGCAGTCCCTGTATGTATTATAGAGAATAACAGCCCTTGTGTATATTATAGAGAATAGCATTCCCTGTGTATATTATAGAGAATAGCTGTCCCTGAGTATTTTATAGACAATAGCAGTCCTTGTGATATTTTAGAGAATAGCAGTCCTTGTGTATATTATAGAGAATAGCAGTCCATGTGTATATTAGAGAGAATAGTAGTCCCTTTGTGTTTTATAGGAATAGCAGTCCCTTTGTATATCATAGGGAATAGCAGTCTCTGTGTATATTGTAGGGATTAGCGGTCCCTTTGTATATTATAGAGAATAGCTGTACCTGTGCATATTATAGAGACCAGCAGCCCCTGTGTATATTATAGAGAATAGCAGTCCATGTGTATATTATAGAGAATAGTAGTCCCTTTGTGTTTTATAGTAATAGCAGTCCCTGTGTATATTATTGGGAATAGCAGCCCTTGTGTTTCTTATAGAGAATAGCAGCCGTTGTGTATATTTTAGAGAATAGCAGTCCCTGTGTGTATTATAGAGAATAGCAGTCCCTGTGTATATTATAGAGAATAGCAGTCCTTGTGTATATCATAGAGAATAGCAGTCCATGTGTATATTAGAGAGAATAGTAGTCCCTTTGTGTTTTATAGGAATAGCAGTCCCTGTGTATATTATAGGGAATAGCAGTCCCTGTGTATATTGTAGGGATTAGCAGTCCCTTTGTATATTATAGAGAATAGCAGTACCTGTGTATATTATAGAGACCCGCAGCCCCTGTGTATATTATAGAGAATAGCAGTCCATGTGTATATTATAGGGAATAGTAGTCCCTTTGTGTTTTATAGTAATAGCAGTCCCTGTGTATATTATTGAGAATAGCAGCCCCTGTGTTTCTTATAGAGAATAGCAGCCCTTGTGTATATTTTAGAGAATGGCAGTCCCTGAGTGTATTGTAGAGAATAGCAGTCCCTGTGGATATTATAGAGAATAGCAGTCCTTGTGTATATTTTAGAGAATAGCAGTCTCTGGCTAAATTATAGAGAATAACATTCCCTGTTTATATTATAGAGTTTAGCAGTCCCTGTGTATATTGTATATAATAGCAGTCCCTGTGTATATTGTAAAGAATAGGTGTCCCTGTGTATATTATAGAGAATAGCAGCTCTGTGTATATTATGGAGAATTGCAGTCCCTGTGTATATTATAGAGAATTGCTGTCCCTGTGTATATTATAGAGAATAGCAGCCCTGTGTATATTATAGATAATTGCAGTCCCTGTGTATATTGTAGAGAATTGCAGTCCCTGTGTATATTATAGAGAATTGCAGAACCTGTGCATATTATAGAGAATAGCAGCCCTGTGAATTTTATAGAGAATTGCAGTCGCTGTGTATATTATAGAGAATAGCTGTCCCTGTGTATTTTATAGACAATAGCAGTCCTTGTGATATTTTGGAGAATAGCAGTCCTTGTGTATATTATAGAGAATAGCAGTCCATGTGTATATTAGATAGAATAGTAGTCCCTTTGTGTTTTATAGGAATAGCAGTCCCTTTGTATATTATAGGGAATAGCAGTCCCTGTGTATATTGTAGGGATTAGCAGTCCCTTTGTATATTATAGAGAATAGCAGTCCCTGTGTATATTATAGAGAATAGCAGTCCTTGTGTATATTATAGAGAATAGCAGTCCATGTGTATATTAGATAGAATAGTAGTCCCTTTGTGTTTTATAGGAATAGCAGTCCCTTTGTATATTATAGGGAATAGCAGTCCCTGTGTATATTGTTGGGATTAGCAGTCCCTTTGTATATTACAGAGAATAGCAGTACCTGTGCATATTATAGAGACCAGCAGCCCCTTTGCATATTATAGAGAATAGCAGCCCCTGTGTATATTATAGAGAATAGCAGTCCCTGTTTGTATTATAGGGAATAGCAATCCCTGTGTATATTATAGAGAATAGCATTCCCTGAGTGTATTATAGAGAATAGCAGTCCCTGTGTATATTATAGAAAATAGCAGTCCCTGTGTATATTGTAGAGATTAGCAGTCCCTGTGTATGTTATAGAGAATAGTAGTAAATGTGTATATTATAGAGAATAGCAGTCCCTGTTTGTATTAGAGAGAATAGTAGTCCATTTGTGTTTTATAGCAATAGCAGTCCTCGTGTACATTATTGAGAATAGCTGCCCCTGTGTTTATTATAGAGAATAGCAATCCCTGTGTGTATTATAGAGAATAGTAGTCCCTGTGTGTATTTTATGAGAAAAGCAGTCCTTGTGTATATTATATAGAAAAGCAGTCCCTGTGTATATTATAGAGAATAGCAGTCCTTGTGTATATTATAGAGAATAGCAGTCCCCGTGTATATTATAGAGAATAGCAGTCCTTGTGTATATTATAGAGAATAGCAGTCCCTGTGTATATTATAGATAATAGCAGTCCATGTGTATATTATAAAGAATAGGTGTCCTTGTGTATATTATATAGAAAAGCAGTCCCTGTGTATATTATAGAGAATAGCAGTCCTTGTGTATATTATAGAGAATATCAGTCCCTGTGTATATTATAGAGAATAGCAGTCCTGTGTATTATAGAGAATAGCATCCCTGTGTATATTATAGAGAATAGCAGCCATGTTATTTATAGAGAATTCAGTCACTGTATTATTATAGAGAATAGCAGTCCCTGTGTATATTATAGAGATAGCAGCCGTATGTATTTATAGAGAATAGCAGTCCTTGTGTATATTATAGAGAATCGCAGTCCCTGTGCATATTATAGAAATAGCAGTCACTGTATGTTTAGAGAATAGCAGTCCTGTTATATTATAGAGAATAGCAGTCCTGTGTATATTATAGAGAATAGCATCTCCTGTGTATATTATAGAGGATAGCTGTCCATGAGTATTTTATAGACAATAGCAGTCCTTGTGATATTTTAGAGAATAGCAGTCCTTGTGTATATTATAGAGAATAGCAGTCCATGTGTATATTAGAGAGAATAGTAGTCCCTTTGTGTTTTATAGGAATAGCAGTCCCTTTGTATATTATAGGGAATAGCAGTCTCTGTGTATATTGTAGGGATTAGCGGTCCCTTTGTATATTATAGAGAATAGCTGTACCTGTGCATATTATAGAGACCAGCAGCCCCTGTGTATATTATAGAGAATAGCAGTCCATGTGTATATTATAGAGAATAGTAGTCCCTTTGTGTTTTATAGTAATAGCAGTCCCTGTGTATATTATTGGGAATAGCAGCCCTTGTGTTTCTTATAGAGAATAGCAGCCCTTGTGTATATTTTAGAGAATAGCAGTCCCTGTGTGTATTATAGAGAATAGCAGTCCCTGTGTATATTATAGAGAATAGCAGTCCTTGTGTATATCATAGAGAATAGCAGTCCATGTGTATATTAGAGAGAATAGTAGTCCCTTTGTGTTTTATAGGAATAGCAGTCCCTGTGTATATTATAGGGAATAGCAGTCCCTGTGTATATTGTAGGGATTAGCAGTCCCTTTGTATATTATAGAGAATAGCAGTACCTGTGTATATTATAGAGACCCGCAGCCCCTGTGTATATTATAGAGAATAGCAGTCCATGTGTATATTATAGGGAATAGTAGTCCCTTTGTGTTTTATAGTAATAGCAGTCCCTGTGTATATTATTGAGAATAGCAGCCCCTGTGTTTCTTATAGAGAATAGCAGCTCTTGTGTATATTTTGGAGAATGGCAGTCCCTGTGTGTATTGTAGAGAATAGCAGTCCCTGTGGATATTATAGAGAATAGCAGTCCTTGTGTATATTTTAGAGAATAGCAGTCTCTGGCTAAATTATAGAGAATAACAGTCCCTGTTTATATTATAGAGTTTAGCAGTCCCTGTGTATATTGTATATAATAGCAGTCCCTGTGTATATTGTAAAGAATAGGTGTCCCTGTGTATATTATGGAGAATAGCAGCTCTGTGTATATTATGGAGAATTGCAGTCCCTGTGTATATTATAGAGAATTGCTGTCCCTGTGTATATTATAGAGAATAGCAGCCCTGTGTATATTATAGATAATTGCAGTCCCTGTGTATATTGTAGAGAATTGCAGTCCCTGTGTATATTATAGAGAATTGCAGAACCTGTGCATATTATAGAGAATAGCAGCCCTGTGAATATTATAGAGAATTGCAGTCGCTGTGTATATTATAGAGAATAGCTGTCCCTGTGTATTTTATAGACAATAGCAGTCCTTGTGATATTTTAGAGAATAGCAGTCCTTGTGTATATTATAGAGAATAGCAGTCCATGTGTACATTAGATAGAATAGTAGTCCCTTTGTGTTTTATAGGAATAGCAGTCCCTTTGTATATTATAGGGAATAGCAGTCCCTGTGTATATTGTAGGGATTAGCAGTCCCTTTGTATATTATAGAGAATAGCAGTCCCTGTGTATATTATAGAGAATAGCAGTCCTTGTGTATATTATAGAGAATAGCAGTCCATGTGTATATTAGATAGAATAGTAGTCCCTTTGTGTTTTATAGGAATAGCAGTCCCTTTGTATATTATAGGGAATAGCAGTCCCTGTGTATATTGTTGGGATTAGCAGTCCCTTTGTATATTACAGAGAATAGCAGTACCTGTGCATATTATAGAGACCAGCAGCCCCTTTGCATATTATAGAGAATAGCAGCCCCTGTGTATATTATAGAGAATAGCAGTCCCTGTTTGTATTGTAGGGAATAGCAATCCCTGTGTATATTATAGAGAATAGCATTCCCTGAGTGTATTATAGAGAATAGCAGTCCCTGTGTATATTATAGAAAATAGCAGTCCCTGTGTATATTGTAGAGATTAGCAGTCCCTGTGTATGTTATAGAGAATAGTAGTAAATGTGTATATTATAGAGAATAGCAGTCCCTGTTTGTATTAGAGAGAATAGTAGTCCATTTGTGTTTTATAGCAATAGCAGTCCTCGTGTACATTATTGAGAATAGCTGCCCCTGTGTTTATTATAGAGAATAGCAATCCCTGTGTGTATTATAGAGAATAGTAGTCCCTGTGTGTATTTTATGAGAAAAGCAGTCCTTGTGTATATTATATAGAAAAGCAGTCCCTGTGTATATTATAGAGAATAGCAGTCCTTGTGTATATTATAGAGAATAGCAGTCCCCGTGTATATTATAGAGAATAGCAGTCCTTGTGTATATTATAGAGAATAGCAGTCGCCGTGTATATTATAGATAATAGCAGTCCATGTGTATATTATAAAGAATAGGTGTCCTTGTGTATATTGTAGAGATTAGCAGTCCATGTGTATATTATGTAGAATTGCGGTCTCTGTGTATATTGTAGAGAATATCAGTCCCTGTGTATATTATAGAGAATAACCGTACCTGTGTACATTATAGAGAATAGCATTCCCTGTGTATGTTATAGAGAATAGCAGCCCCAGTGTATTTTATATAGAATAGAAATCACTGTATCTATTATAGAGAATAGCAGTCCCTGTGTATATTATAGAGATTAGCGCCCCGATTATATTATAGAAAATACCAGTCCTTGTGTATATTATAGAGAATAGCAGTCCCTGTGCATATTATAGAAAATAGCAGTAAATGTCTATGTTTTAGAGAATAGCAGTCCCTGTGTGTATTATAGAGAATAACAGCCCTTGTGTATATTATGGAGAATTGCATTCCCTGTGTATATTATAGAGAATAGTTGTCCCTGTGTATTTTATAGACAATAGCAGTCCTTGTGATATTTTAGAGAATAGCAGTCCTTGTGTATATTATAGAGAATAGCAGTCCATGTGTATATTAGAGAGAATAGTAGTCCCTTTGTGTTTTATAGGAATTGCAGTCCCTTTGTATATTATAGGGAATAGCAGTCCCTGTGTATATTGTAGGGATTAGCAGTCCCTTTGTATATTATAGAGAATAGCAGTACCTGTGCATATTATAGAGACCAGCAGCCCCTGTGTATATTATAGAGAATAGCAGTCCATGTGTATATTATAGAGAATAGTAGTCCCTTTGTGTTTTATAGTAATAGCAGTCCCTGTGTATATTATTGGGAATAGCAGCCCTTGTGTTTCTTACAGAGAATAGCAGCCCTTGTGTATATTTTAGAGAATAGCAGTCCCTGTGTGTATTATAGAGAATAGCAGTCCCTGTGTATATTATAGAGAATAGCAGTCCTTGTGTATATTATAGAGAATAGCAGTCCATGTGTATATTAGAGAGAATAGTAGTCCCTTTGTGTTTTATAGGAATAGCAGTCCCTTTGTATATTATAGGGAACAGCAGTCCCTGTGTATATTATAGAGAATAGCAGTCCCTGTGTATATTATAGAGAATAGCAGTCCCTGTTTATATTGTAGATAATAGCAGTCCATGTGTATATCATAAACAATAGGTGTCCTTTTGTATATTGTAGAGATTAGCAGTCCATGTGTATATTATGTAGAATTGCGGTCTCTGTGTATATTGTAGAGAATATCAGTCCCTGTGTATATTATAGAGAATAGCCGTCCCTGTGTACATTATAGAGAATAGCATTCCCTGTGTATGTTATAGAGAATAGCAGCCCCAGTGTATTTTATATAGAATAGAAATCACTGTATCTATTATAGAGAATAGCAGTCCCTGTGTATATTATAGAGATTAGCTGCCCCGATTATATTATAGAAAAATACCAGTCCTTGTGTATATTATAGAGAATAGCAGTCCCTGTGCATATTATAGAAAATAGCAGTAAATGTCTATGTTTTAGAGAATAGCAGTCCCTGTATGTATTATAGAGAATAACAGCCCTTGTGTATATTATAGAGAATAGCATTCCCTGTGTATATTATAGAGAATAGCTGTCCCTGAGTATTTATAGACAATAGCAGTCCTTGTGATATTTTAGAGAATAGCAGTCCTTGTGTATATTATAGAGAATAGCAGTCCATGTGTATATTAGAGAGAATAGTAGTCCCTTTGTGTTTTATAGGAATAGCAGTCCCTTTGTATATTATAGGGAATAGCAGTCTCTGTGTATATTGTAGGGATTAGCGGTCCCTTTGTATATTATAGAGAATAGCTGTACCTGTGCATATTATAGAGACCAGCAGCCCCTGTGTATATTATAGAGAATAGCAGTCCATGTGTATATTATAGAGAATAGTAGTCCCTTTGTGTTTTATAGTAATAGCAGTCCCTGTGTATATTATTGGGAATAGCAGCCCTTGTGTTTCTTATAGAGAATAGCAGCCTTGTGTATATTTTAGAGAATAGCAGTCCCTGTGTGTATTATAGAGAATAGCAGTCCCTGTGTATATTATAGAGAATAGCAGTCCTTGTGTATATCATAGAGAATAGCAGTCCATGTGTATATTAGAGAGAATAGTAGTCCCTTTGTGTTTTATAGGAATAGCAGTCCCTGTGTATATTATAGGGAATAGCAGTCCCTGTGTATATTGTAGGGATTAGCAGTCCCTTTGTATATTATAGAGAATAGCAGTACCTGTGTATATTATAGAGACCCGCAGCCCCTGTGTATATTATAGAGAATAGCAGTCCATGTGTATATTATAGGGAATAGTAGTCCCTTTGTGTTTTATAGTAATAGCAGTCCCTGTGTATATTATTGAGAATAGCAGCCCCTGTGTTTCTTATAGAGAATAGCAGCCCTTGTGTATATTTTAGAGAATGGCAGTCCCTGTGTGTATTGGAGAGAATAGCAGTCCCTGTGGATATTATAGAGAATAGCAGTCCTTGTGTATATTTTAGAGAATAGCAGTCTCTGGCTAAATTATAGAGAATAACATTCCCTGTTTATATTATAGAGTTTAGCAGTCCCTGTGTATATTGTATATAATAGCAGTCCCTGTGTATATTGTAAAGAATAGGTGTCCCTGTGTATATTATAGAGAATAGCAGCTCTGTGTATATTATGGAGAATTGCAGTCCCTGTGTATATTATAGAGAATTGCTGTCCCTGTGTATATTATAGAGAATAGCAGCCCTGTGTATATTATAGATAATTGCAGTCCCTGTGTATATTGTAGAGAATTGCAGTCCCTGTGTATATTATAGAGAATTGCAGAACCTGTGCATATTATAGAGAATAGCAGCCCTGTGATTATTATAGAGAATTGCAGTCGCTGTGTATATTATAGAGAATAGCTGTCCCTGTGTATTTTATAGACAATAGCAGTCCTTGTGATATTTTGGAGAATAGCAGTCCTTGTGTATATTATAGAGAATAGCAGTCCATGTGTACATTAGATAGAATAGTAGTCCCTTTGTGTTTTATAGGAATAGCAGTCCCTTTGTATATTATAGGGAATAGCAGTCCCTGTGTATATTGTAGGGATTAGCAGTCCCTTTGTATATTATAGAGAATAGCAGTCCCTGTGTATATTATAGAGAATAGCAGTCCTTGTGTATATTATAGAGAATAGCAGTCCATGTGTATATTAGATAGAATAGTAGTCCCTTTGTGTTTTATAGGAATAGCAGTCCCTTTGTATATTATAGGGAATAGCAGTCCCTGTGTATATTGTTGGGATTAGCAGTCCCTTTGTATATTACAGAGAATAGCAGTACCTGTGCATATTATAGAGACCAGCAGCCCCTTTGCATATTATAGAGAATAGCAGCCCCTGTGTATATTATAGAGAATAGCAGTCCCTGTTTGTATTGTAGGGAATAGCAATCCCTGTGTATATTATAGAGAATAGCATTCCCTGAGTGTATTATAGAGAATAGCAGTCCCTGTGTATATTATAGAAAATAGCAGTCCCTGTGTATATTGTAGAGATTAGCAGTCCCTGTGTATGTTATAGAGAATAGTAGTAAATGTGTATATTATAGAGAATAGCAGTCCCTGTTTGTATTAGAGAGAATAGTAGTCCATTTGTGTTTTATAGCAATAGCAGTCCTCGTGTACATTATTGAGAATAGCTGCCCCTGTGTTTATTATAGAGAATAGCAATCCCTGTGTGTATTATAGAGAATAGTAGTCCCTGTGTGTATTTTATGAGAAAAGCAGTCCTTGTGTATATTATATAGAAAAGCAGTCCCTGTGTATATTATAGAGAATAGCAGTCCTTGTGTATATTATAGAGAATAGCAGTCCCCGTGTATATTATAGAGAATAGCAGTCCTTGTGTATATTATAGAGAATAGCAGTCGCCGTGTATATTATAGATAATAGCAGTCCATGTGTATATTATAAAGAATAGGTGTCCTTGTGTATATTGTAGAGATTAGCAGTCCATGTGTATATTATGTAGAATTGCGGTCTCTGTGTATATTGTAGAGAATATCAGTCCCTGTGTATATTATAGAGAATAACCGTACCTGTGTACATTATAGAGAATAGCATTCCCTGTGTATGTTATAGAGAATAGCAGCCCCAGTGTATTTTATATAGAATAGAAATCACTGTATCTATTATAGAGAATAGCAGTCCCTGTGTATATTATAGAGATTAGCGCCCCGATTATATTATAGAAAATACCAGTCCTTGTGTATATTATAGAGAATAGCAGTCCCTGTGCATATTATAGAAAATAGCAGTAAATGTCTATGTTTTAGAGAATAGCAGTCCCTGTGTGTATTATAGAGAATAACAGCCCTTGTGTATATTATGGAGAATTGCATTCCCTGTGTATATTATAGAGAATAGTTGTCCCTGTGTATTTTATAGACAATAGCAGTCCTTGTGATATTTTAGAGAATAGCAGTCCTTGTGTATATTATAGAGAATAGCAGTCCATGTGTATATTAGAGAGAATAGTAGTCCCTTTGTGTTTTATAGGAATTGCAGTCCCTTTGTATATTATAGGGAATAGCAGTCCCTGTGTATATTGTAGGGATTAGCAGTCCCTTTGTATATTATAGAGAATAGCAGTACCTGTGCATATTATAGAGACCAGCAGCCCCTGTGTATATTATAGAGAATAGCAGTCCATGTGTATATTATAGAGAATAGTAGTCCCTTTGTGTTTTATAGTAATAGCAGTCCCTGTGTATATTATTGGGAATAGCAGCCCTTGTGTTTCTTACAGAGAATAGCAGCCCTTGTGTATATTTTAGAGAATAGCAGTCCCTGTGTGTATTATAGAGAATAGCAGTCCCTGTGTATATTATAGAGAATAGCAGTCCTTGTGTATATTATAGAGAATAGCAGTCCATGTGTATATTAGAGAGAATAGTAGTCCCTTTGTGTTTTATAGGAATAGCAGTCCCTTTGTATATTATAGGGAACAGCAGTCCCTGTGTATATTATAGAGAATAGCAGTCCCTGTGTATATTATAGAGAATAGCAGTCCCTGTTTATATTGTAGATAATAGCAGTCCATGTGTATATCATAAACAATAGGTGTCCTTTTGTATATTGTAGAGATTAGCAGTCCATGTGTATATTATGTAGAATTGCGGTCTCTGTGTATATTGTAGAGAATATCAGTCCCTGTGTATATTATAGAGAATAGCCGTCCCTGTGTACATTATAGAGAATAGCATTCCCTGTGTATGTTATAGAGAATAGCAGCCCCAGTGTATTTTATATAGAATAGAAATCACTGTATCTATTATAGAGAATAGCAGTCCCTGTGTATATTATAGAGATTAGCTGCCCCGATTATATTATAGAAAATACCAGTCCTTGTGTATATTATAGAGAATAGCAGTCCCTGTGCATATTATAGAAAATAGCAGTAAATGTCTATGTTTTAGAGAATAGCAGTCCCTGTATGTATTATAGAGAATATCAGCCCTTGTGTATATTATAGAGAATAGCATTCCCTGTGTATATTATAGAGAATAGCTGTCCCTGAGTATTTTATAGACAATAGCAGTCCTTGTGATATTTTAGAGAATAGCAGTCCTTGTGTATATTATAGAGAATAGCAGTCCATGTGTATATTAGAGAGAATAGTAGTCCCTTTGTGTTTTATAGGAATAGCAGTCCCTTTGTATATCATAGGGAATAGCAGTCTCTGTGTATATTGTAGGGATTAGCGGTCCCTTTGTATATTATAGAGAATAGCTGTACCTGTGCATATTATAGAGACCAGCAGCCCCTGTGTATATTATAGAGAATAGCAGTCCATGTGTATATTATAGAGAATAGTAGTCCCTTTGTGTTTTATAGTAATAGCAGTCCCTGTGTATATTATTGGGAATAGCAGCCCTTGTGTTTCTTATAGAGAATAGCAGCCCTTGTGTATATTTTAGAGAATAGCAGTCCCTGTGTGTATTATAGAGAATAGCAGTCCCTGTGTATATTATAGAGAATAGCAGTCCTTGTGTATATCATAGAGAATAGCAGTCCATGTGTATATTAGAGAGAATAGTAGTCCCTTTGTGTTTTATAGGAATAGCAGTCCCTGTGTATATTATAGGGAATAGCAGTCCCTGTGTATATTGTAGGGATTAGCAGTCCCTTTGTATATTATAGAGAATAGCAGTACCTGTGTATATTATAGAGACCCGCAGCCCCTGTGTATATTATAGAGAATAGCAGTCCATGTGTATATTATAGGGAATAGTAGTCCCTTTGTGTTTTATAGTAATAGCAGTCCCTGTGTATATTATTGAGAATAGCAGCCCCTGTGTTTCTTATAGAGAATAGCAGCCCTTGTGTATATTTTAGAGAATGGCAGTCCCTGTGTGTATTGTAGAGAATAGCAGTCCCTGTGGATATTATAGAGAATAGCAGTCCTTGTGTATATTTTAGAGAATAGCAGTCTCTGGCTAAATTATAGAGAATAACATTCCCTGTTTATATTATAGAGTTTAGCAGTCCCTGTGTATATTGTATATAATAGCAGTCCCTGTGTATATTGTAAAGAATAGGTGTCCCTGTGTATATTATAGAGAATAGCAGCTCTGTGTATATTATGGAGAATTGCAGTCCCTGTGTATATTATAGAGAATTGCTGTCCCTGTGTATATTATAGAGAATAGCAGCCCTGTGTATATTATAGATAATTGCAGTCCCTGTGTATATTGTAGAGAATTGCAGTCCCTGTGTATATTATAGAGAATTGCAGAACCTGTGCATATTATAGAGAATAGCAGCCCTGTGAATTTTATAGAGAATTGCAGTCGCTGTGTATATTATAGAGAATAGCTGTCCCTGTGTATTTTATAGACAATAGCAGTCCTTGTGATATTTTGGAGAATAGCAGTCCTTGTGTATATTATAGAGAATAGCAGTCCATGTGTATATTAGATAGAATAGTAGTCCCTTTGTGTTTTATAGGAATAGCAGTCCCTTTGTATATTATAGGGAATAGCAGTCCCTGTGTATATTGTAGGGATTAGCAGTCCCTTTGTATATTATAGAGAATAGCAGTCCCTGTGTATATTATAGAGAATAGCAGTCCTTGTGTATATTATAGAGAATAGCAGTCCATGTGTATATTAGATAGAATAGTAGTCCCTTTGTGTTTTATAGGAATAGCAGTCCCTTTGTATATTATAGGGAATAGCAGTCCCTGTGTATATTGTTGGGATTAGCAGTCCCTTTGTATATTACAGAGAATAGCAGTACCTGTGCATATTATAGAGACCAGCAGCCCCTTTGCATATTATAGAGAATAGCAGCCCCTGTGTATATTATAGAGAATAGCAGTCCCTGTTTGTATTGTAGGGAATAGCAATCCCTGTGTATATTATAGAGAATAGCATTCCCTGAGTGTATTATAGAGAATAGCAGTCCCTGTGTATATTATAGAAAATAGCAGTCCCTGTGTATATTGTAGAGATTAGCAGTCCCTGTGTATGTTATAGAGAATAGTAGTAAATGTGTATATTATAGAGAATAGCAGTCCCTGTTTGTATTAGAGAGAATAGTAGTCCATTTGTGTTTTATAGCAATAGCAGTCCTCGTGTACATTATTGAGAATAGCTGCCCCTGTGTTTATTATAGAGAATAGCAATCCCTGTGTGTATTATAGAGAATAGTAGTCCCTGTGTGTATTTTATGAGAAAAGCAGTCCTTGTGTATATTATATAGAAAAGCAGTCCCTGTGTATATTATAGAGAATAGCAGTCCTTGTGTATATTATAGAGAATAGCAGTCCCCGTGTATATTATAGAGAATAGCAGTCCTTGTGTATATTATAGAGAATAGCAGTCGCCGTGTATATTATAGATAATAGCAGTCCATGTGTATATTATAAAGAATAGGTGTCCTTGTGTATATTGTAGAGATTAGCAGTCCATGTGTATATTATGTAGAATTGCGGTCTCTGTGTATATTGTAGAGAATATCAGTCCCTGTGTATATTATAGAGAATAACCGTACCTGTGTACATTATAGAGAATAGCATTCCCTGTGTATGTTATAGAGAATAGCAGCCCCAGTGTATTTTATATAGAATAGAAATCACTGTATCTATTATAGAGAATAGCAGTCCCTGTGTATATTATAGAGATTAGCGCCCCGATTATATTATAGAAAATACCAGTCCTTGTGTATATTATAGAGAATAGCAGTCCCTGTGCATATTATAGAAAATAGCAGTAAATGTCTATGTTTTAGAGAATAGCAGTCCCTGTGTGTATTATAGAGAATAACAGCCCTTGTGTATATTATGGAGAATTGCATTCCCTGTGTATATTATAGAGAATAGTTGTCCCTGTG
The DNA here is from genome assembly GCF_017639515.1 of Carcharodon carcharias. Lineage (NCBI taxonomy): Eukaryota > Metazoa > Chordata > Chondrichthyes > Lamniformes > Lamnidae > Carcharodon > Carcharodon carcharias. The sequence continues at coordinate 70,779 of NW_024470797.1, read as the reverse complement.
TATTTTATAGACAATAGCAGTCCTTGTGATATTTTAGAGAATAGCAGTCCTTGTGTATATTATAGAGAATAGCAGTCCATGTGTATATTAGAGAGAATAGTAGTCCCTTTGTGTTTTATAGGAATTGCAGTCCCTTTGTATATTATAGGGAATAGCAGTCCCTGTGTATATTGTAGGGATTAGCAGTCCCTTTGTATATTATAGAGAATAGCAGTACCTGTGCATATTATAGAGACCAGCAGCCCCTGTGTATATTATAGAGAATAGCAGTCTATGTGTATATTATAGAGAATAGTAGTCCCTTTGTGTTTTATAGTAATAGCAGTCCCTGTGTATATTATTGGGAATAGCAGCCCTTGTGTTTCTTATAGAGAATAGCAGCCCTTGTGTATATTTTAGAGAATAGCAGTCCCTGTGTGTATTATAGAGAATAGCAGTCCCTGTGTATATTATAGAGAATAGCAGTCCTTGTGTATATTATAGAGAATAGCAGTCCATGTGTATATTAGAGAGAATAGTAGTGCCTTTGTGTTTTATAGGAATAGCAGTCCCTTTGTATATTATAGGGAATAGCAGTCCCTGTGTATATTGTAGGGATTAGCAGTCCCTTTGTATATTATAGAGAATAGCAGTACCTGTGCATATTATAGAGACCCGCAGCCCCTGTGTATATTATAGAGAATAGCAGTCCATGTGTATATTATAGGGAATAGTAGTCCCTTTGTGTTTTATAGTAATAGCAGTCCCTGTGTATATTATTGAGAATAGCAGCCCCTGTGTTTCTTATAGAGAATAGCAGCCCTTGTGTATATTTTAGAGAATAGCAGTCCCAGTGTGTATTATAGAGAATAGCAGTCCCTGTGGATATTATAGGGAATAGCAGTCCTTGTGTATATTTTAGAGAATAGCAGTCTCTCGGCTAAATTATAGAGAATAACAGTCCCTGTTTATATTATAGAGTTTAGCAGTCCCTGTGTATATTGTATACAATAGCAGTCCCTGTGTATATTGTAAAGAATAGGTGTCCCTGTGTATATTATAGAGAATAGCAGCTCTGTGTATATTATGGAGAATTGCAGTCCCTGTGTATATTATAGAGAATTGCTGTCCCTGTGTATATTATAGAGAATAGCAGCCCTGTGTATATTATAGATAATTGCAGTCCCTGTGTATATTGTAGAGAATTGCAGTCCCTGTGTATATTATAGAGAATTGCAGAACCTGTGCATATTATAGAGAATAGCAGCCCTGTGAATTTTATAGAGAATTGCAGTCGCTGTGTATATTATAGAGAATAGCTGTCCCTGTGTATTTTATAGACAATAGCAGTCCTTGTGATATTTTGGAGAATAGCAGTCCTTGTGTATATTATAGAGAATAGCAGTCCATGTGTATATTAGATAGAATAGTAGTCCCTTTGTGTTTTATAGGAATAGCAGTCCCTTTGTATATTATAGGGAATAGCAGTCCCTGTGTATATTGTAGGGATTAGCAGTCCCTTTGTATATTACAGAGAATAGCAGTACCTGTGCATATTATAGAGACCAGCAGCCCCTTTGCATATTATAGAGAATAGCAGCCCCTGTGTATATTATAGAGAATAGCAGTCCCTGTTTGTATTATAGGGAATAGCAATCCCTGTGTATATTATAGAGAATAGCATTCCCTGAGTGTATTATAGAGAATAGCAGTCCCTGTGTATATTATAGAAAATAGCAGTCCCTGTGTATATTGTAGAGATTAGCAGTCCCTGTGTATGTTATAGAGAATAGTAGTAAATGTGTATATTATAGAGAATAGCAGTCCCTGTTTGTATTAGAGAGAATAGTAGTCCATTTGTGTTTTATAGCAATAGCAGTCCTCGTGTACATTATTGAGAATAGCTGCCCCTGTGTTTATTATAGAGAATAGCAATCCCTGTGTGTATTATAGAGAATAGTAGTCCCTGTGTGTATTTTATGAGAAAAGCAGTCCTTGTGTATATTATATAGAAAAGCAGTCCCTGTGTATATTATAGAGAATAGCAGTCCTTGTGTATATTATAGAGAATAGCAGTCCCCGTGTATATTATAGAGAATAGCAGTCCTTGTGTATATTATAGAGAATAGCAGTCGCCGTGTATATTATAGATAATAGCAGTCCATGTGTATATTATAAAGAATAGGTGTCCTTGTGTATATTGTAGAGATTAGCAGTCCATGTGTATATTATGTAGAATTGCGGTCTCTGTGTATATTGTAGAGAATATCAGTCCCTGTGTATATTATAGAGAATAACCGTACCTGTGTACATTATAGAGAATAGCATTCCCTGTGTATGTTATAGAGAATAGCAGCCCCAGTGTATTTTATATAGAATAGAAATCACTGTATCTATTATAGAGAATAGCAGTCCCTGTGTATATTATAGAGATTAGCTGCCCCGATTATATTATAGAAAATCCAGTCCTTGTGTATATTATAGAGAATAGCAGTCCCTGTGCATATTATAGAAAATAGCAGTAAATGTCTATGTTTTAGAGAATAGCAGTCCCTGTGTGTATTATAGAGAATAACAGCCCTTGTGTATATTATGGAGAATTGCATTCCCTGTGTATATTATAGAGAATAGTTGTCCCTGTGTATTTTATAGACAATAGCAGTCCTTGTGATATTTTAGAGAATAGCAGTCCTTGTGTATATTATAGAGAATAGCAGTCCATGTGTATATTAGAGAGAATAGTAGTCCCTTTGTGTTTTATAGGAATTGCAGTCCCTTTGTATATTATAGGGAATAGCAGTCCCTGTGTATATTGTAGGGATTAGCAGTCCCTTTGTATATTATAGAGAATAGCAGTACCTGTGCATATTATTGGGAATAGCAGCCCTTGTGTTTCTTACAGAGAATAGCAGCCCTTGTGTATATTTTAGAGAATAGCAGTCCCTGTGTGTATTATAGAGAATAGCAGTCCCTGTGTATATTATAGAGAATAGCAGTCCTTGTGTATATTATAGAGAATAGCAGTCCATGTGTATATTAGAGAGAATAGTAGTCCCTTTGTGTTTTATAGGAATAGCAGTCCCTTTGTATATTATAGGGAACAGCTGTCCCTGTGTATATTATAGAGAATAGCAGTCCCTGTGTATATTATAGAGAATAGCAGTCCCTGTTTATATTGTAGATAATAGCAGTCCATGTGTATATCATAAACAATAGGTGTCCTTTTGTATATTGTAGAGATTAGCAGTCCATGTGTATATTATGTAGAATTGCGGTCTCTGTGTATATTGTAGAGAATATCAGTCCCTGTGTATATTATAGAGAATAGCCGTCCCTGTGTACATTATAGAGAATAGCATTCCCTGTGTATGTTATAGAGAATAGCAGCCCCAGTGTATTTTATATAGAATAGAAATCACTGTATCTATTATAGAGAATAGCAGTCCCTGTGTATATTATAGAGATTAGCTGCCCCGATTATATTATAGAAAATACCAGTCCTTGTGTATATTATAGAGAATAGCAGTCCCTGTGCATATTATAGAAAATAGCAGTAAATGTCTATGTTTTAGAGAATAGCAGTCCCTGTATGTATTATAGAGAATAACAGCCCTTGTGTATATTATAGAGAATAGCATTCCCTGTGTATATTATAGAGAATAGCTGTCCCTGAGTATTTTATAGACAATAGCAGTCCTTGTGATATTTTAGAGAATAGCAGTCCTTGTGTATATTATAGAGAATAGCAGTCCATGTGTATATTAGAGAGAATAGTAGTCCCTTTGTGTTTTATAGGAATAGCAGTCCCTTTGTATATTATAGGGAATAGCAGTCTCTGTGTATATTGTAGGGATTAGCGGTCCCTTTGTATATTATAGAGAATAGCTGTACCTGTGCATATTATAGAGACCAGCAGCCCCTGTGTATATTATAGAGAATAGCAGTCCATGTGTATATTATAGAGAATAGTAGTCCCTTTGTGTTTTATAGTAATAGCAGTCCCTGTGTATATTATTGGGAATAGCAGCCCTTGTGTTTCTTATAGAGAATAGCAGCCCGTTGTGTATATTTTAGAGAATAGCAGTCCCTGTGTGTATTATAGAGAATAGCAGTCCCTGTGTATATTATAGAGAATAGCAGTCCTTGTGTATATCATAGAGAATAGCAGTCCATGTGTATATTAGAGAGAATAGTAGTCCCTTTGTGTTTTATAGGAATAGCAGTCCCTGTGTATATTATAGGGAATAGCAGTCCCTGTGTATATTGTAGGGATTAGCAGTCCCTTTGTATATTATAGAGAATAGCAGTACCTGTGTATATTATAGAGACCCGCAGCCCCTGTGTATATTATAGAGAATAGCAGTCCATGTGTATATTATAGGGAATAGTAGTCCCTTTGTGTTTTATAGTAATAGCAGTCCCTGTGTATATTATTGAGAATAGCAGCCCCTGTGTTTCTTATAGAGAATAGCAGCCCTTGTGTATATTTTAGAGAATGGCAGTCCCTGTGTGTATTGTAGAGAATAGCAGTCCCTGTGGATATTATAGAGAATAGCAGTCCTTGTGTATATTTTAGAGAATAGCAGTCTCTGGCTAAATTATAGAGAATAACATTCCCTGTTTATATTATAGAGTTTAGCAGTCCCTGTGTATATTGTATATAATAGCAGTCCCTGTGTATATTGTAAAGAATAGGTGTCCCTGTGTATATTATAGAGAATAGCAGCTCTGTGTATATTATGGAGAATTGCAGTCCCTGTGTATATTATAGAGAATTGCTGTCCCTGTGTATATTATAGAGAATAGCAGCCCTGTGTATATTATAGATAATTGCAGTCCCTGTGTATATTGTAGAGAATTGCAGTCCCTGTGTATATTATAGAGAATTGCAGAACCTGTGCATATTATAGAGAATAGCAGCCCTGTGAATTTTATAGAGAATTGCAGTCGCTGTGTATATTATAGAGAATAGCTGTCCCTGTGTATTTTATAGACAATAGCAGTCCTTGTGATATTTTGGAGAATAGCAGTCCTTGTGTATATTATAGAGAATAGCAGTCCATGTGTATATTAGATAGAATAGTAGTCCCTTTGTGTTTTATAGGAATAGCAGTCCCTTTGTATATTATAGGGAATAGCAGTCCCTGTGTATATTGTAGGGATTAGCAGTCCCTTTGTATATTATAGAGAATAGCAGTCCCTGTGTATATTATAGAGAATAGCAGTCCTTGTGTATATTATAGAGAATAGCAGTCCATGTGTATATTAGATAGAATAGTAGTCCCTTTGTGTTTTATAGGAATAGCAGTCCCTTTGTATATTATAGGGAATAGCAGTCCCTGTGTATATTGTTGGGATTAGCAGTCCCTTTGTATATTACAGAGAATAGCAGTACCTGTGCATATTATAGAGACCAGCAGCCCCTTTGCATATTATAGAGAATAGCAGCCCCTGTGTATATTATAGAGAATAGCAGTCCCTGTTTGTATTGTAGGGAATAGCAATCCCTGTGTATATTATAGAGAATAGCATTCCCTGAGTGTATTATAGAGAATAGCAGTCCCTGTGTATATTATAGAAAATAGCAGTCCCTGTGTATATTGTAGAGATTAGCAGTCCCTGTGTATGTTATAGAGAATAGTAGTAAATGTGTATATTATAGAGAATAGCAGTCCCTGTTTGTATTAGAGAGAATAGTAGTCCATTTGTGTTTTATAGCAATAGCAGTCCTCGTGTACATTATTGAGAATAGCTGCCCCTGTGTATATTATAGAGAATAGCAGTCCATGTGTATATTATAGAGAATAGTAGTCCCTTTGTGTTTTATAGTAATAGCAGTCCCTGTGTATATTATTGGGAATAGCAGCCCTTGTGTTTCTTATAGAGAATAGCAGCCCTTGTGTATATTTTAGAGAATAGCAGTCCCTGTGTGTATTATAGAGAATAGCAGTCCCTGTGTATATTATAGAGAATAGCAGTCCTTGTGTATATCATAGAGAATAGCAGTCCATGTGTATATTAGAGAGAATAGTAGTCCCTTTGTGTTTTATAGGAATAGCAGTCCCTGTGTATATTATAGGGAATAGCAGTCCCTGTGTATATTGTAGGGATTAGCAGTCCCTTTGTATATTATAGAGAATAGCAGTACCTGTGTATATTATAGAGACCCGCAGCCCCTGTGTATATTATAGAGAATAGCAGTCCATGTGTATATTATAGGGAATAGTAGTCCCTTTGTGTTTTATAGTAATAGCAGTCCCTGTGTATATTATAGAGAATAGCAGCCCAGTGTTATATTATAGAGAATAGCTGCTCCTGTGTATGTTATAGAGAATAGCAGTCCCTTGTGTATTATAGAGAATAGCAGTCCCTGTGTATATTATAGGAGAATAGCAGTCCCTGTGTGTATATATAGAGTAATAGCAGACCCCTGTGTATATTATGAAGAATAGCAGTCCCCGTGTATATTATCAGAGAATAGCAGTCCCTGTGTATATTATAGAGAATTGCAGTCCCTGTGTGTATTATAGAGAATAGCAGTCCCTGTGTATATTATAGAGAATAGCAGTCCCTGTGTTTATTATAGAGAATAGCAGGCCCTTTGTATAATATAGAGAATAGCAGCCCCTGTATATATTATAGAGAATAGCATGCCCTGTGTCTATATTACAGAGAATAGCAGGCCCTGTGTATAATAGAGAACTAGCCGTCCCTGTGTATATTATAGAGAATAGCAGCCCTGTGTATATATAGAGAATAGCAGTCCCTGTGTATGTTATAGAGAATAGTAGTAAATGTGTATATTATAGAGAATAGCAGTCCCTGTTTGTATTAGAGAGAATAGTAGTCCATTTGTGTTTTATAGCAATAGCAGTCCTCGTGTACATTATTGAGAATAGCTGCCCCTGTGTTTATTATAGAGAATAGCAATCCCTGTGTGTATTATAGAGAATAGTAGTCCTGTGTGTATTTTATGAGAAAAGCAGTCCTTGTGTATATTATATAGAAAAGCAGTCCCTTGTATATTATAGAGAATAGCAGTCCCAGATGTATATTACAGAGAATAAAGGTCCCCGTGTATATTATAGAGAATAGCAGCCCTTGTGTATATTATAGAGAATAGCAGTCCCTGTGTGTATATTATAGATAATAGCAGTCCATGTGTATATTATAAAGAATAGGTGTCCTTGTGTATATTGTTAGAGATTAGCAGTCCATGTGTATATTATGTAGAATTGCGGTCTCTGTGTATATTGTAGAGAATATCAGTCCCTGTGTATATTATAGAGAATAACCGTACCTGTGTACATTATAGAGAATAGCATTCCCTGTGTATGTTATAGAGAATAGCAGCCCCAGTGTATTTTATATAGAATAGAAATCACTGTATCTATTATAGAGAATAGCAGTCCCTGTGTATATTATAGAGATTAGCTGCCCCGATTATATTATAGAAAATACCAGTCCTTGTGTATATTATAGAGAATAGCAGTCCCTGTGCATATTATAGAAAATAGCAGTAAATGTCTATGTTTTAGAGAATAGCAGTCCCTGTGTGTATTATAGAGAATAACAGCCCTTGTGTATATTATGGAGAATTGCATTCCCTGTGTATATTATAGAGAATAGTTGTCCCTGTGTATTTTATAGACAATAGCAGTCCTTGTGATATTTTAGAGAATAGCAGTCCTTGTGTATATTATAGAGAATAGCAGTCCCATGTGTATATTAGAGAGAATAGTAGTCCCTTTGTGTTTTATAGGAATTGCAGTCCCTTTGTATATTATAGGGAATAGCAGTCCCTGTGTATATTGTAGGGATTAGCAGTCCCTTTGTATATTATAGAGAATTAGCAGTACCTGTGCATATTATTGGGAATAGCAGCCCTTGTGTTTCTTACAGAGAATAGCAGCCCTTGTGTATATTTTAGAGAATAGCAGTCCCTGTGTGTATTATAGAGAATAGCAGTCCCTGTGTATATTATAGAGAATAGCAGTCCTTGTGTATATTATAGAGAATAGCAGTCCATGTGTATATTAGAGAGAATAGTAGTCCCTTTGTGTTTTATAGGAATAGCAGTCCCTTTGTATATTATAGGGAACAGCTGTCCCTGTGTATATTATAGAGAATAGCAGTCCCTGTGTATATTATAGAGAATAGCAGTCCCTGTTTATATTGTAGAGATTAGCAGTCCATGTGTATATTATGTAGAATTGCGGTCTCTGTGTATATTGTAGAGAATATCAGTCCCTGTGTATATTATAGAGAATAGCCGTCCCTGTGTACATTATAGAGAATAGCATTCCCTGTGTATGTTATAGAGAATAGCAGCCCCAGTGTATTTTATATAGAATAGAAATCACTGTATCTATTATAGAGAATAGCAGTCCCTGTGTATATTATAGAGATTAGCTGCCCCGATTATATTATAGAAAATACCAGTCCTTGTGTATATTATAGAGAATAGCAGTCCCTGTGCATATTATAGAAAATAGCAGTAAATGTCTATGTTTTAGAGAATAGCAGTCCCTGTATGTATTATAGAGAATAACAGCCCTTGTGTATATTATAGAGAATAGCATTCCCTGTGTATATTATAGAGAATAGCTGTCCCTGAGTATTTTATAGACAATAGCAGTCCTTGTGATATTTTAGAGAATAGCAGTCCTTGTGTATATTATAGAGAATAGCAGTCCATGTGTATATTAGAGAGAATAGTAGTCCCTTTGTGTTTTATAGGAATTGCAGTCCCTTTGTATATTATAGGGAATAGCAGTCTCTGTGTATATTGTAGGGAATTAGCGGTCCCTGTGTATATTGTAGAGAATAGCAGTCCCTGTGCATATTACAGAGAGCAGCAGCCCCTGTGTATATTATAGAGAATAGCAGTCCATGTGTTATATTATAGAGAATAGAGTCCCTTTGTGTTTTATAGTAATAGCAGTCCCTGTGTATATTATTGGGATAGCAGCCCTTGTGTTTCTTATAGAGAATAGCAGCCCTTGTGTATATTTTAGAGAATAGCAGTCCCTGTGTGTATTATAGAGAATAGCAGTCCCTGTGTATATTATAGAGAATAGCAGTCCTTGTGTATATCATAGAGAATAGCAGTCCATGTGTATATTAGAGAGAATAGTAGTCCCTTTGTGTTTTATAGGAGAATAGCAGTCCCTGTGTATATTATAGGGATTAGCAGTCCCTGTGTATATTGTAGGGATTAGCAGTCCCTTTGTATATTATAGAGAATAGCAGTACCTGTGTATATTATAGAGACCCGCAGCCCCTGTGTATATTATAGAGAATAGCAGTCCATGTGTATATTATAGGGAATAGTAGTCCCTTTGTGTTTTATAGTAATAGCAGTCCCTGTGTATATTATTGAGAATAGCAGCCCCTGTGTTTCTTATAGAGAATAGCAGCCCTTGTGTATATTTTAGAGAATGGCAGTCCCTGTGTGTATTGTAGAGAATAGCAGTCCCTGTGGATATTATAGAGAATAGCAGTCCTTGTGTATATTTTAGAGAATAGCAGTCTCTGGCTAAATTATAGAGAATAACATTCCCTGTTTATATTATAGAGTTTAGCAGTCCCTGTGTATATTGTATATAATAGCAGTCCCTGTGTATATTGTAAAGAATAGGTGTCCCTGTGTATATTATAGAGAATAGCAGCCCTGTGTATATTATAGATAATTGCAGTCCCTGTGTATATTGTAGAGAATTGCAGTCCCTGTGTATATTATAGAGAATTGCAGAACCTGTGCATATTATAGAGAATAGCAGCCCTGTGAATTTTATAGAGAATTGCAGTCGCTGTGTATATTATAGAGAATAGCTGTCCCTGTGTATTTTATAGACAATAGCAGTCCTTGTGATATTTTGGAGAATAGCAGTCCTTGTGTATATTATAGAGAATAGCAGTCCATGTGTATATTAGATAGAATAGTAGTCCCTTTGTGTTTTATAGGAATAGCAGTCCCTTTGTATATTATAGGGAATAGCAGTCCCTGTGTATATTGTAGGGATTAGCAGTCCCTTTGTATATTATAGAGAATAGCCAGTCCCTGTGTATATTATAGAGAATAGCAGTCCTTGTGTATATTATAGAGAATAGCAGTCCATGTGTATATTAGATAGAATAGTAGTCCCTTTGTGTTTTATAGGAATAGCAGTCCCTTTGTATATTATAGGGAATAGCAGTCCCTGTGTATATTGTTGGGATTAGCAGTCCCTTTGTATATTACAGAGAATAGCAGTACCCTGTGCATATTATAGAGACCAGCAGCCCCTTTGCATATTATAGAGAATAGCAGCCCCTGTGTATATTATAGAGAATAGCAGTCCCTGTTTGTATTGTAGGGAATAGCAATCCCTGTGTATATTATAGAGAATAGCATTCCCTGAGTGTATTATAGAGAATAGCAGTCCCTGTGTATATTATAGAAAATAGCAGTCCCTGTGTATATTGTAGAGATTAGCAGTCCCTGTGTATGTTATAGAGAATAGTAGTAAATGTGTATATTATAGAGAATAGCAGTCCCTGTTTGTATTAGAGAGAATAGTAGTCCATTTGTGTTTTATAGCAATAGCAGTCCTCGTGTACATTATTGAGAATAGCTGCCCCTGTGTATATTATAGAGAATAGCAGTCCATGTGTATATTATAGAGAATAGTAGTCCCTTTGTGTTTTATAGTAATAGCAGTCCCTGTGTATATTATTGGAATAGCAGCCCTTGTGTTTCTTATAGAGAATAGCAGCCCTTGTGTATATTTTAGAGAATAGCAGTCCCTGTGTGTATTATAGAGAATAGCAGTCCCTGTGTATATTATAGAGAATAGCAGTCCTTGTGTATATCATAGAGAATAGCAGTCCATGTGTATATTAGAGAGAATAGTAGTCCCTTTGTGTTTTATAGGAATAGCAGTCCCTGTGTATATTATAGGGAATAGCAGTCCCTGTGTATATTGTAGGGATTAGCAGTCCCTTTGTATATTATAGAGAATAGCAGTACCTGTGTATATTATAGAGACCCGCAGCCCCTGTGTATATTATAGAGAATAGCAGTCCATGTGTATATTATAGGGAATAGTAGTCCCTTTGTGTTTTATAGTATAGCAGTCCCTGTGTATATTATTGAGAATAGCAGCCCCTGTGTTTCTTATAGAGAATAGCAGCCCTTGTGTATATTTTAGAGAATGGCAGTCCCTGTGTGTATTGTAGAGAATAGCAGTCCCTGTGGATATTATAGAGAATAGCAGTCCTTGTGTATATTTTAGAGAATAGCAGTCTCTGGCTAAATTATAGAGAATAACATTCCCTGTTTATATTATAGAGTTTAGCAGTCCCTGTGTATATTGTATATAATAGCAGTCCCTGTGTATATTGTAAAGAATAGGTGTCCCTGTGTATATTATAGAGAATAGCAGCTCTGTGTATATTATGGAGAATTGCAGTCCCTGTGTATATTATAGAGAATTGCTGTCCCTGTGTATATTATAGAGAATAGCAGCCCTGTGTATATTATAGATAATTGCAGTCCCTGTGTATATTGTAGAGAATTGCAGTCCCTGTGTATATTATAGAGAATTGCAGAACCTGTGCATATTATAGAGAATAGCAGCCCTGTGAATTTTATAGAGAATTGCAGTCGCTGTGTATATTATAGAGAATAGCTGTCCCTGTGTATTTTATAGACAATAGCAGTCCTTGTGATATTTTGGAGAATAGCAGTCCTTGTGTATATTATAGAGAATAGCAGTCCATGTGTATATTAGATAGAATAGTAGTCCCTTTGTGTTTTATAGGAATAGCAGTCCCTTTGTATATTATAGGGAATAGCAGTCCTGTGTATATTGTAGGGATTAGCAGTCCCTTTGTATATTATAGAGAATAGCAGTCCCTGTGTATATTATAGAGAATAGCAGTCCTTGTGTATATTATAGAGAATAGCAGTCCATGTGTATATTAGATAGAATAGTAGTCCCTTTGTGTTTTATAGGAATAGCAGTCCCTTTGTATATTATAGGGAATAGCAGTCCCTGTGTATATTGTTGGGATTAGCAGTCCCTTTGTATATTACAGAGAATAGCAGTACCTGTGCATATTATAGAGACCAGCAGCCCCTTTGCATATTATAGAGAATAGCAGCCCTGTGTATATTATAGAGAATAGCAGTCCCTGTTTGTATTGTAGGGAATAGCAATCCCTGTGTATATTATAGAGAATAGCATTCCCTGAGTGTATTATAGAGAATAGCAGTCCCTGTGTATATTATAGAAAATAGCAGTCCCTGTGTATATTGTAGAGATTAGCAGTCCCTGTGTATGTTATAGAGAATAGTAGTAAATGTGTATATTATAGAGAATAGCAGTCCCTGTTTGTATTAGAGAGAATAGTAGTCCATTTGTGGTTTTATAGCAATAGCAGTCCTCGTGTACATTATTGAGAATAGCTGCCCCTGTGTTTATTATAGAGAATAGCAATCCCTGTGTGTATTATAGAGAATAGTAGTCCCTGTGTGTATTTTATGAGAAAAGCAGTCCTTGTGTATATTATATAGAAAAGCAGTCCCTGTGTATATTATAGAGAATAGCAGTCCTTGTGTATATTATAGAGAATAGCAGTCCCCGTGTATATTATAGAGAATAGCAGTCCTTGTGTATATTATAGAGAATAGCAGTCGCCGTGTATATTATAGATAATAGCAGTCCATGTGTATATTATAAAGAATAGGTGTCCTTGTGTATATTGTAGAGATTAGCAGTCCATGTGTATATTATGTAGAATTGCGGTCTCTGTGTATATTGTAGAGAATATCAGTCCCTGTGTATATTATAGAGAATAACCGTACCTGTGTACATTATAGAGAATAGCATTCCCTGTGTATGTTATAGAGAATAGCAGCCCAGTGTATTTTATATAGAATAGAAATCACTGTATCTATTATAGAGAATAGCAGTCCCCTGTGTATATTATAGAGATTAGCGCCCCGATTATATTATAGAAAATACCAGTCCTTGTGTATATTATAGAGAATAGCAGTCCCTGTGCATATTATAGAAAATAGCAGTAAATGTCTATGTTTTAGAGAATAGCAGTCCCTGTGTGTATTATAGAGAATAACAGCCCTTGTGTATATTATGGAGAATTGCATTCCCTGTGTATATTATAGAGAATAGTTGTCCCTGTGTATTTTATAGACAATAGCATTCCTTGTGATATTTTAGAGAATAGCAGTCCTTGTGTATATTATAGAGAATAGCAGTCCATGTGTATATTAGAGAGAATAGTAGTCCCTTTGTGTTTTATAGGAATAGCAGTCCCTGTGTATATTATAGGGATTAGCAGTCCCTGTGTATATTGTAGGGATTAGCAGTCCCTTTGTATATTATAGAGAATAGCAGTACCTGTGTATATTATAGAGACCCGCAGCCCCTGTGTATATTATAGAGAATAGCAGTCCATGTGTATATTATAGGGAATAGTAGTCCCTTTGTGTTTTATAGTAATAGCAGTCCCTGTGTATATTATTGAGAATAGCAGCCCCTGTGTTTCTTATAGAGAATAGCAGCCCTTGTGTATATTTTAGAGAATGGCAGTCCCTGTGTGTATTGTAGAGAATAGCAGTCCCTGTGGATATTATAGAGAATAGCAGTCCTTGTGTATATTTTAGAGAATAGCAGTCTCTGGCTAAATTATAGAGAATAACATTCCCTGTTTATATTATAGAGTTTAGCAGTCCCTGTGTATATTGTATATAATAGCAGTCCCTGTGTATATTGTAAAGAATAGGTGTCCCTGTGTATATTATAGAGAATAGCAGCCCTGTGTATATTATAGATAATTGCAGTCCCTGTGTATATTGTAGAGAATTGCAGTCCTGTGTATATTATAGAGAATTGCAGAACCTGTGCATATTATAGAGAATAGCAGCCCCTGTGAATTTTATAGAGAATTGCAGTCGCTGTTGTATATTATAGAGAATAGCTGTCCCTGTGTATTTTATAGACAATAGCAGGTCCTTGTGATATTTTGGAGAATAGCAGTCCTTGTGTATATTATAGAGAATAGCAGTCCATGTGTATATTAGATAGAATAGTAGTCCCTTTGTGTTTTATAGGAATAGCAGTCCCTTTGTATATTATAGGGGAATAGCAGTCCCTGTGTATATTGTAGGGATTAGCAGTCCCTTTGTATATTATAGAGAATAGCAGTCCCTGTGTATATTATAGAGAATAGCAGTCCTTGTGTATATTATAGAGAATAGCAGTCCATGTGTATATTAGATAGAATAGTAGTCCCTTTGTGTTTTATAGGAATAGCAGTCCCTTTGTATATTATAGGGAATAGCAGTCCCTGTGTATATTGTTGGGATTAGCAGTCCCTTTGTATATTACAGAGAATAGCAGTACCTGTGCATATTATAGAGACCAGCAGCCCCTTTGCATATTATAGAGAATAGCAGCCCCTGTGTATATTATAGAGAATAGCAGTCCCTGTTTGTATTGTAGGGAATAGCAATCCCTGTGTATATTATAGAGAATAGCATTCCCTGAGTGTATTATAGAGAATAGCAGTCCCTGTGTATATTATAGAAAATAGCAGTCCCTGTGTATATTGTAGAGATTAGCAGTCCCTGTGTATGTTATAGAGAATAGTAGTAAATGTGTATATTATAGAGAATAGCAGTCCCTGTTTGTATTAGAGAGAATAGTAGTCCATTTGTGTTTTATAGCAATAGCAGTCCTCGTGTACATTATTGAGAATAGCTGCCCCTGTGTATATTATAGAGAATAGCAGTCCATGTGTATATTATAGAGAATAGTAGTCCCTTTGTGTTTTATAGTAATAGCAGTCCCTGTGTATATTATTGGGAATAGCAGCCCTTGTGTTTCTTATAGAGAATAGCAGCCCTTGTGTATATTTTAGAGAATAGCAGTCCCTGTGTGTATTATAGAGAATAGCAGTCCCTGTGTATATTATAGAGAATAGCAGTCCTTGTGTATATCATAGAGAATAGCAGTCCATGTGTATATTAGAGAGAATAGTAGTCCCTTTGTGTTTTATAGGAATAGCAGTCCCTGTGTATATTATAGGGAATAGCAGTCCCTGTGTATATTGTAGGGATTAGCAGTCCCTTTGTATATTATAGAGAATAGCAGTACCTGTGTATATTATAGAGACCCGCAGCCCCTGTGTATATTATAGAGAATAGCAGTCCATGTGTATATTATAGGGAATAGTAGTCCCTTTGTGTTTTATAGTAATAGCAGTCCCTGTGTATATTATTGAGAATAGCAGCCCCTGTGTTTCTTATAGAGAATAGCAGCCCTTGTGTATATTTTAGAGAATGGCAGTCCCTGTGTGTATTGTAGAGAATAGCAGTCCCTGTGGATATTATAGAGAATAGCAGTCCTTGTGTATATTTTAGAGAATAGCAGTCTCTGGCTAAATTATAGAGAATAACATTCCCTGTTTATATTATAGAGTTTAGCAGTCCCTGTGTATATTGTATATAATAGCAGTCCCTGTGTATATTGTAAAGAATAGGTGTCCCTGTGTATATTATAGAGAATAGCAGCTCTGTGTATATTATGGAGAATTGCAGTCCCTGTGTATATTATAGAGAATTGCTGTCCCTGTGTATATTATAGAGAATAGCAGCCCTGTGTATATTATAGATAATTGCAGTCCCTGTGTATATTGTAGAGAATTGCAGTCCCTGTGTATATTATAGAGAATTGCAGAACCTGTGCATATTATAGAGAATAGCAGCCCTGTGAATTTTATAGAGAATTGCAGTCGCTGTGTATATTATAGAGAATAGCTGTCCCTGTGTATTTTATAGACAATAGCAGTCCTTGTGATATTTTGGAGAATAGCAGTCCTTGTGTATATTATAGAGAATAGCAGTCCATGTGTATATTAGATAGAATAGTAGTCCCTTTGTGTTTTATAGGAATAGCAGTCCCTTTGTATATTATAGGGAATAGCAGTCCCTGTGTATATTGTAGGGATTAGCAGTCCCTTTGTATATTATAGAGAATAGCAGTCCCTGTGTATATTATAGAGAATAGCAGTCCTTGTGTATATTATAGAGAATAGCAGTCCATGTGTATATTAGATAGAATAGTAGTCCCTTTGTGTTTTATAGGAATAGCAGTCCCTTTGTATATTATAGGGAATAGCAGTCCCTGTGTATATTGTTGGGATTAGCAGTCCCTTTGTATATTACAGAGAATAGCAGTACCTGTGCATATTATAGAGACCAGCAGCCCCTTTGCATATTATAGAGAATAGCAGCCCCTGTGTATATTATAGAGAATAGCAGTCCCTGTTTGTATTGTAGGGAATAGCAATCCCTGTGTATATTATAGAGAATAGCATTCCCTGAGTGTATTATAGAGAATAGCAGTCCCTGTGTATATTATAGAAAATAGCAGTCCCTGTGTATATTGTAGAGATTAGCAGTCCCTGTGTATGTTATAGAGAATAGTAGTAAATGTGTATATTATAGAGAATAGCAGTCCCTGTTTGTATTAGAGAGAATAGTAGTCCATTTGTGTTTTATAGCAATAGCAGTCCTCGTGTACATTATTGAGAATAGCTGCCCCTGTGTTTATTATAGAGAATAGCAATCCCTGTGTGTATTATAGAGAATAGTAGTCCCTGTGTGTATTTTATGAGAAAAGCAGTCCTTGTGTATATTATATAGAAAAGCAGTCCCTGTGTATATTATAGAGAATAGCAGTCCTTGTGTATATTATAGAGAATAGCAGTCCCCGTGTATATTATAGAGAATAGCAGTCCTTGTGTATATTATAGAGAATAGCAGTCGCCGTGTATATTATAGATAATAGCAGTCCATGTGTATATTATAAAGAATAGGTGTCCTTGTGTATATTGTAGAGATTAGCAGTCCATGTGTATATTATGTAGAATTGCGGTCTCTGTGTATATTGTAGAGAATATCAGTCCCTGTGTATATTATAGAGAATAACCGTACCTGTGTACATTATAGAGAATAGCATTCCCTGTGTATGTTATAGAGAATAGCAGCCCCAGTGTATTTTATATAGAATAGAAATCACTGTATCTATTATAGAGAATAGCAGTCCCTGTGTATATTATAGAGATTAGCGCCCCGATTATATTATAGAAAATACCAGTCCTTGTGTATATTATAGAGAATAGCAGTCCCTGTGCATATTATAGAAAATAGCAGTAAATGTCTATGTTTTAGAGAATAGCAGTCCCTGTGTGTATTATAGAGAATAACAGCCCTTGTGTATATTATGGAGAATTGCATTCCCTGTGTATATTATAGAGAATAGTTGTCCCTGTGTATTTTATAGACAATAGCAGTCCTTGTGATATTTTAGAGAATAGCAGTCCTTGTGTATATTATTGAGAATAGCAGTCCATGTGTATATTAGAGAGAATAGTAGTCCCTTTGTGTTTTATAGGAATTGCAGTCCCTTTGTATATTATAGGGAATAGCAGTCCCTGTGTATATTGTAGGGATTAGCAGTCCCTTTGTATATTATAGAGAATAGCAGTACCTGTGCATATTATAGAGACCAGCAGCCCCTGTGTATATTATAGAGAATAGCAGTCCATGTGTATATTATAGAGAATAGTAGTCCCTTTGTGTTTTATAGTAATAGCAGTCCCTGTGTATATTATTGAGAATAGCAGCCCCTGTGTTTCTTATAGAGAATAGCAGCCCTTGTGTATATTTTAGAGAATAGCAGTCCCAGTGTGTATTATAGAGAATAGCAGTCCCTGTGGATATTATAGGGAATAGCAGTCCTTGTGTATATTTTAGAGAATAGCAGTCTCTCGCTAAATTATAGAGAATAACAGTCCCTGTTTATATTATAGAGTTTAGCAGTCCCTGTGTATATTGTATACAATAGCAGTCCCTGTGTATATTGTAAAGAATAGGTGTCCCTGTGTATATTATAGAGAATAGCAGCTCTGTGTATATTATGGAGAATTGCAGTCCCTGTGTATATTATAGAGAATTGCTGTCCCTGTGTATATTATAGAGAATAGCAGCCCTGTGTATATTATAGATAATTGCAGTCCCTGTGTATATTGTAGAGAATTGCAGTCCCTGTGTATATTATAGAGAATTGCAGAACCTGTGCATATTATAGAGAATAGCAGCCCTGTGAATTTTATAGAGAATTGCAGTCGCTGTGTATATTATAGAGAATAGCTGTCCCTGTGTATTTTATAGACAATAGCAGTCCTTGTGATATTTTGGAGAATAGCAGTCCTTGTGTATATTATAGAGAATAGCAGTCCATGTGTATATTAGATAGAATAGTAGTCCCTTTGTGTTTTATAGGAATAGCAGTCCCTTTGTATATTATAGGGAATAGCAGTCCCTGTGTATATTGTAGGGATTAGCAGTCCCTTTGTATATTATAGAGAATAGCAGTCCCTGTGTATATTATAGAGAATAGCAGTCCTTGTGTATATTATAGAGAATAGCAGTCCATGTGTATATTAGATAGAATAGTAGTCCCTTTGTGTTTTATAGGAATAGCAGTCCCTTTGTATATTATAGGGAATAGCAGTCCCTGTGTATATTGTTGGGATTAGCAGTCCCTTTGTATATTACAGAGAATAGCAGTACCTGTGCATATTATAGAGACCAGCAGCCCCTTTGCATATTATAGAGAATAGCAGCCCCTGTGTATATTATAGAGAATAGCAGTCCCTGTTTGTATTATAGGGAATAGCAATCCCTGTGTATATTATAGAGAATAGCATTCCCTGAGTGTATTATAGAGAATAGCAGTCCCTGTGTATATTATAGAAAATAGCAGTCCCTGTGTATATTGTAGAGATTAGCAGTCCCTGTGTATGTTATAGAGAATAGTAGTAAATGTGTATATTATAGAGAATAGCAGTCCCTGTTTGTATTAGAGAGAATAGTAGTCCATTTGTGTTTTATAGCAATAGCAGTCCTCGTGTACATTATTGAGAATAGCTGCCCCTGTGTTTATTATAGAGAATAGCAATCCCTGTGTGTATTATAGAGAATAGTAGTCCCTGTGTGTATTTTATGAGAAAAGCAGTCCTTGTGTATATTATATAGAAAAGCAGTCCCTGTGTATATTATAGAGAATAGCAGTCCTTGTGTATATTATAGAGAATAGCAGTCCCCGTGTATATTATAGAGAATAGCAGTCCTTGTGTATATTATAGAGAATAGCAGTCGCCGTGTATATTATAGATAATAGCAGTCCATGTGTATATTATAAAGAATAGGTGTCCTTGTGTATATTGTAGAGATTAGCAGTCCATGTGTATATTATGTAGAATTGCGGTCTCTGTGTATATTGTAGAGAATATCAGTCCCTGTGTATATTATAGAGAATAACCGTACCTGTGTACATTATAGAGAATAGCATTCCCTGTGTATGTTATAGAGAATAGCAGCCCCAGTGTATTTTATATAGAATAGAAATCACTGTATCTATTATAGAGAATAGCAGTCCCTGTGTATATTATAGAGATTAGCGCCCCGATTATATTATAGAAAATACCAGTCCTTGTGTATATTATAGAGAATAGCAGTCCCTGTGCATATTATAGAAAATAGCAGTAAATGTCTATGTTTTAGAGAATAGCAGTCCCTGTGTGTATTATAGAGAATAACAGCCCTTGTGTATATTATGGAGAATTGCATTCCCTGTGTATATTATAGAGAATAGTTGTCCCTGTGTATTTTATAGACAATAGCAGTCCTTGTGATATTTTAGAGAATAGCAGTCCTTGTGTATATTATAGAGAATAGCAGTCCATGTGTATATTAGAGAGAATAGTAGTCCCTTTGTGTTTTATAGGAATTGCAGTCCCTTTGTATATTATAGGGAATAGCAGTCCCTGTGTATATTGTAGGGATTAGCAGTCCCTTTGTATATTATAGAGAATAGCAGTACCTGTGTATATTATAGAGACCAGCAGCCCCTGTGTATATTATAGAGAATAGCAGTCCATGTGTATATTATAGAGAATAGTAGTCCCTTTGTGTTTTATAGTAATAGCAGTCCCTGTGTATATTATTGGGAATAGCAGCCCTTGTGTTTCTTATAGAGAATAGCAGCCGTTGTGTATATTTTAGAGAATAGCAGTCCCTGTGTGTATTATAGAGAATAGCAGTCCCTGTGTATATTATAGAGAATAGCAGTCCTTGTGTATATTATAGAGAATAGCAGTCCATGTGTATATTAGAGAGAATAGTAGTGCCTTTGTGTTTTATAGGAATAGCAGTCCCTTTGTATATTATAGGGAATAGCAGTCCCTGTGTATATTGTAGGGATTAGCAGTCCCTTTGTATATTATAGAGAATAGCAGTACCTGTGCATATTATAGAGACCCGCAGTCCCTGTGTATATTATAGAGAATAGCAGTCCATGTGTATATTATAGGGAATAGTAGTCCCTTTGTGTTTTATAGTAATAGCAGTCCCTGTGTATATTATTGAGAATAGCAGCCCCTGTGTTTCTTATAGAGAATAGCAGCCCTTGTGTATATTTTAGAGAATAGCAGTCCCAGTGTGTATTATAGAGAATAGCAGTCCCTGTGGATATTATAGGGAATAGCAGTCCTTGTGTATATTTTAGAGAATAGCAGTCTCTGGCTAAATTATAGAGAATAACAGTCCCTGTTTATATTATAGAGTTTAGCAGTCCCTGTGTATATTGTATACAATAGCAGTCCCTGTGTATATTGTAAAGAATAGGTGTCCCTGTGTATATTATAGAGAATAGCAGCTCTGTGTATATTATGGAGAATTGCAGTCCCTGTGTATATTATAGAGAATTGCTGTCCCTGTGTATATTATAGAGAATAGCAGCCCTGTGTATATTATAGATAATTGCAGTCCCTGTGTATATTGTAGAGAATTGCAGTCCCTGTGTATATTATAGAGAATTGCAGAACCTGTGTATATTATAGAGAATAGCAGCCCTGTGTATATTATAGAGTATTGCAGTCCCTGTGTATATTATAGAGAATAGCTGTCCATGTGTATTTTATAGACAATAGCTGTCCTTGTGATATTTTAGAGAATAGCAGTCCTTGTGTATATTATAGAGAATAGCAGTCCATGTGTATATTAGATAGAATAGTAGTCCCTTTGTGTTTTATAGGAATAGCAGTCCCTTTGTATATTATAGGGAATAGCAGTCCCTGTGTATATTGTAGGGATTAGCAGTCCCTTTGTATATTATAGAGAATAGCAGTACCTGTGCATATTATAGAGACCAGCAGCCCCTGTGTATATTATAGAGAATAGCAGTCCATGTGTATATTATAGAGAATAGTAGTCCCTTTTGTGTTTTATAGTAATAGCAGTCCCTGTGTATATTATTGGGAATAGCAGCCCTTGTGTTTCTTATAGAGAATAGCAGCCCTTGTGTATATTTTAGAGAATAGCAGTCCCTGTGTGTATTATAGAGAATAGCAGTCCCTGTGTATATTATAGAGAATAGCAGTCCCTGTGTATATTATAGAGAATAGCAGTCCCTGTGTATATTATAGAGAATAGCAGTCCTTGTGTATATTTTAGAGAATAGCAGTCTCTGGCTAAATTATAGTGAATAACAGTCCCTGTTTATATTATAGTGTTTAGCAGTCCCTGTTTATATTGTATATAATAGCAGTCCCTGTGTATATTGTAAAGAATAGGTGTCCTTGTGTATATTGTAGAGAATAGCAGCCCCTGTGTATATTATTGAGAATTGCAGTCCCTGTGTATATTATAGAGAATAGCAGTCCCTGTGTACATTATAGAGAATAGCAGTCCTGTGTATATTATAGAGAATTGCAGTCCCTGTGTATATTGTAGAGAATTGCTGTCCCTGTGTATATTATAGAGAATAGCAGCCCTGTGTATATTATGGAGAATTGCAGTCCCTGTGTACATTATAGAGAATTGCTGTCCCTGTGTATATTATAGAGAATAGCAGCCCTGTGTATATTATAGATAATTGCACTCCCAGTGTATATTGTAGAGAATTGCAGTCCCTGTGTATATTATAGAGAATTGCAGAACCTGTGTATATTATAGAGAATAACAGCCCTGTGTATATTATAGAGAATTGCAGTCCCTGTGTATATTATAGAGAATTGCAGTCCCTCTTTATATTATAGAGAATAGCAGTCCCTGTGTATATTATAGAGAATAGCTGTCCCTGAGTGTATTATAGAGAATAGCATTCCCTGTGTATATTATAGAGAATAGCAGTCCCTGTGTATATTATAGAGAACAGCAGTCCCTGTGTGTATTAAAGAGAATAGCTGTCCCTCTGTATATTATAGAGAATTGCAGTCCCTGTGTATATTATAGAGAATAGCAGTCCCTGTGTATATTATAGAGAATAGCAGTCCCTGTGTGTATTATAGAGCAAAGCAGTCCCTTTCTCTTTTATAGAAATTAGCAGCTTCTGTACTTTTTATGGAGAATTTCCCTCTCTGTGTCTATTTTAGAGAATAGAAGCGGCTGTGTATAGGATAGTGCGTTGCTCCTTCTTCACGGTGTCTCGGACAGTGCGGCTCTCCCTCAGCACTGACCCTCCGACAGTGCGGCTCTCCCTCAGCATTGACCCTCTGACAGTACAGCTCTCCCTCAGTACTGACCCTCCGACAGTGCGGAGCTCCCTCAGCCCTGACCCTCCGACAGTGCGGCTCTCCCTCAGCACTGACCCTCCGACAGTGCGGCGCTCCCTCAGCACTGACCCTCTGAAAGTGCAGCTCTCCCTCAGCACTGACCCTCTGAAAGTGCAGCTCTCCCTCAGCACTGACCCTCCGACAGTGCGGCGCTCCCTCAGCACTGACCCTCCGACAGTGCGGCTCTCCCTCAGCATTGACCCTCCGACAGTGCGGCTCTCCCTCAGTACTGACCCTCCGACAGTGCGGCTCTCCCTCAGCACTGACCCTCCGACCGTGCGGCTCTCCCTCAGCACTGTGGCTGGGCTTGGTCAGTTTTCCTATTTCTCCCCTGCCTGTGCAGTAGGGATTGGATCTTCGGCTCAGACTGAGACTCATCCGTGCTCGACGTGACCCGGTGCTGACACTGCGGGAGAGGGTTAATCCTCTATGACTGCACTACCGCTCTTTATTCTCAGCCGCTGCCTTCTCCCAGAGACTTCTCAGACGCTCAGGATCCTGCAGCCTGTTTCTGCCGGTGAGTTTTGGAGTGAATTCTCCAGCTCCTCAGCTTCCTTGATATTTGGGGCTCTGCTCTGAGCTGAGAGAGGGAGGGAGGTGCTGGGAGTGCACCAACCTGGGGTGGCTCGCTCTCTCTCTCTCGGCTGCTCTCGAGCCGGAATATCCGAGACGGCCGTGTGTCCTTGGAGCTTGTTTGGCTGTCCCTTGTTCCCTGTGCACTCAGGCTCTGTCTTTGATCTCTTGGCCTATCTCTCCGATTGCAGCTGTGCCTGTTGTATTTATAAGCCCTGCCCCCATGTCTCCCACACACCACCAACCTACCCCAGCCACTCAGTCTCATGACCTTCTCCTGTCCGTCTCTCTCTCTCTCCCTCCCTCTCTCTCTCTCTCCCTTGCCTCCCCTCCCTTTTCCAATTTACCCCCTCCTGTTCTTTCTCTCATTTGTCTTCCTCCCCATCTCTCTCCTTCCCTCTCCCCTCTTGCTCTCCACCCCCCTCTCACTTTCTGTCTTCCGCTTTATTTCTCTCACTTTCACTGACAATCTCCCTGTCTTTCTCTCTGTCTCTCTGTCTCTGTCTCTCTGTCTCTCTCTCTCTGTCTCTCTCTCTCTGTCTCTGTCTCTCTCTCTCTGTCTCTCTCTCTCTGTCTCTCTCTGTCTCTGTCCCTCTCTCTGTCTCTCTCTCTCTCTGTCTCTCTCTCTTTCGCTCTCTCTCTCTGTCTCTCTCTCTCTGTCCCTGTCTCTCTCTGTCTCTCCCTCTCTCTCTCTCTGTCCCTCTCTCTCTGTCTCTGTCTCTCTCTGTCTCTGTCTCTCTGTCTCTCTCTCTCTCTCCCTCTCTCTCTGTCTCCCTCTCTCTCTCTCTGTCCCTCTCTCTGTCTCTGTCTCTCTCTCTCTTTCTCTGTCTCTCTCTCTCTGTCCCTCTCTCTCTCTGTCTCTGTCCCTCTCTCTCTCTCTCTGTCTCTCTCTGTCTCTCCCTCTCTCTCTCTGTCTCTCTCTCCCTCTCTCTCTCTCTGTCTCTGTCCCTCTCTCTCTCTGTCTCACTCTGTCCCTCTCTCCCTCTTTCTCACTCTGTCTCTCCCCCTCTCTCTCTGTCTCTCTCTCCCTCTCTCTCTCTCCCTCTCTCTCTGTCTCTCTCTCCCTCTCTCTCTCTCCCTCTCTCTCTTTGTCTCTCTCTCACTGTCTCTGTCCCTCTCTCTCTCTCTCTGTCTCTGTCCCTCTCTCACTGTCTCTCTCTCTCTGCCTCTGTCTCTCTCACTCTTTCTCTTTCTCTGTCTCTCCCTCTCTCTCTATATATATACGTATCTGTCCTTCTCTCTGTCTCTCTCTCTCCCTCTGTCTCTCTCTCTCTCTGTCTCTCTCTCTGTCTCTCTCTGTCCCTCTCTCCCTCTTTCTCACTCTGTCTCTCCCCCTCTCTCTCTGTCTCTCTCTCCCTCTCTCTCTCTCCCTCTCTCTCTGTCTCTCTCTCCCTCTCTCTCTCTCCCTCTCTCTCTTTGTCTCTCTCTCACTGTCTCTGTCCCTCTCTCTCTCTCTCTGTCTCTGTCCCTCTCTCACTGTCTCTCTCTCTCTCTGCCTCTGTCTCTCTCACTCTTTCTCTTTCTCTGTCTCTCCCTCTCTCTATATATATATATGTATCTGTCCTTCTCTCTGTCTCTCTCTCTCCCTCTGTCTCTCTCTCTCTCTGTCTCTCTCTCTGTCTCTCTCTCTGTCTTTCTCTCTTTCTCGTTCTGTCTCTCTCTGCCGCTTTCTGTCCCTGTCGATCTCTGTCTCTCTCTCTACTTCTCTCTCTGTATCTATCTTTTCTCTGTCTGTCTGTTTGCCTGTCTGTGCCTCTCTCTCTGAGACAATGACAGTGAGTGATGAACAAACAGAGTGACTCTAGCCAGTGAGCATTTGGAATCACTGTGTGAGACTGAGACAGTTCGCTCTGGGGCTTACAGTGTGAGACTGGTACATTGAGCACTGAGGCTGATGGTTTGAGAGAGAGGCATTGAGAACTGGGAATGACAGTGTGAGACAGCACTGGAGGTGACAATGTGAGGCAGAGACAGTGAGCATCGGGAATTACAGTGTGAGACAGTGAGCACTGGGACTGACAGTATGAGACAGAGACTATGAGCACTGGGACTGATATTGTGGGCAGACACAGTGAGCACTGGAAGTGACAGTGTGTGACTGATGGTGAGCTTTGGGGCTGACAGTGAGAGACAGACAATGAGCACTGGGACTGACAGGATGAAGCTGAGACAGTGAGCACTGGGACTGACAGAGTCATATTGAGACAGAGAGCACTGGGACCGAGAGAGTGAGATTGAGACAGTGAACACTGGGAGTGACAGGGTGAGATTGAGACAGTGAGCACTGGGAGTGACAGAGTGAGATTGAGACAGTGAGCACTGGGAGTGACAGAGTGAGATTGAGGCAGTGAGCACTGGGAGTGACAGAGTGAGATTGAGACAGTGAGCACTGGGAGTGACAGAGTGAGATTGAGACAGTGAGCACTGGGAGTGACAGAGTGAGATTGAGATAGTGAACACTGGGATTGACAGAGTGAGATTGAGACAGTGAGCACTGGAACTGACAGAGTGAGATTGAGACAGTGAGCACTGGGAGTGACAGAGTGAGATTGAGACAGTGAGCACTGGGAGTGACAGAGTGAGATTGAGACAGTGAACACTGGGAGTGACAGAGTGTGATTGAGACAGTGAGCACTGGGAGTGACAGAGTGAGATTGAGACAGTGAGCACTGGAACTGACAGAGTGAGATTGAGACAGTGAGCATTGGGAGTGACAGAGTGAGATTGAGACAGTGAGTACTGGAACTGACAGAGTGAGATTGAGACAGTGAGCACTGGGAGTGACAGAGTGAGATTGAGACAGTGAACACTGGGAGTGACAGAGTGAGATTGAGACAGTGAACACTGGGAGTGACAGAGTGAGATTGAGACAGTGAACACTGGGAGTGACAGAGTGAGGTTGAGACAGTGAACACAGGGACTGACAGTGACTGGAATGCTGACGGTGGCTGTCGTCCCCAGTGGAGGTCCCAGAGAGGGAGAGGGGCTGTGCTCTGGGCAATAGCTGGCCCCTGCCTGACCTGAGGTAGCTCAGACCAGTGCAGACAGCAGCCACTGTGGGCATTAGCTAGACTGGGCCTGGACATGACCCGGAGCTGTGACATCAGGATGACAGTGGAAGTGGTGGGCCGGGATGAGACAGTGAGCTGTGAGCTGTAACCTGATACCCAAACCCAGTCAGGTCAAAGCCATGGACAGGTAGAGGACACTGGAGCTGTCAATAACCAAGACAGAGAGGACGCAAAACACACAGGACAGGGATCTCTCTGTCTCTCTCTCTCTCTTTCTCTATTTGTCTCTATCTGTCTCTTTCCCTCTCTCTCCTCTTTGTCCCTATCTCTCTCTCTCTATTTGTCTCTCTCTGTCTCTCTCTGTCTGTCTCTCTCTATCTCTCTCTCTCTATTTATCTCTGTCTGTCTCCCTCTCTCTCTTTCTCTATTTGTCTCTCTCTGTCTCTCTCTGTCTGTCTCTCTCTATCTCTCTCTCTCTATTTATCTCTGTCTGTCTCTCTCTATCTCTCTCTCTATTTGTCTCTCTCTCTCTCTCTGTCTCTCTGTCTCTCTCTCTCTTTCTCTATTTGTCTCCATCTGTCACTCTCTCTCTCTGTCTCTCTCTCTCTCTATTTGTCTCTATCTGTCTCTCTCTTTCTCTGTCTCTCTCTCGATCTCTCTCCCTCTATCGCTTGCTCTCTCCATCTCTCCCTTTCTGTCTCTCTGCCTTACACTGTATCTCTCCCTCTCTGGCTCTCTCTGTATCTTGCGCTTTCTCCCTCTCTCTGTCTCTCTCCATCTCTCTCTCTCTCTCTCTCTTCCTGTCTCTCTCTCTCCCTGTCTCCCTCTCTCTCTCTCCCTGTCTCTCTTTCTTTCTCACCCTCTCTCTCTCTTTCTATCTGTCTGCCTCGTTCTCTCTCTCTCTCTCTCTCTCTGTCTGTCTCTCTCACCCTGTCTCTCTATTTGTCTCTCCCTGTGTATCTCTCTCTGCGTCTTACTCTCTCTATCTCACTCTTTCTATCTCCCTGTCTCTCTCTCTCTCTCTCTCTGTCTCTCTGTCTCTCCAACTTTCTCTCATCCTCTCCCTATCTCTCTCTTGCTCTTCTCCCTCTGTGTCTTGCTCAGAGTCCCTCTGCCCAGAGTCTCTTCCACATCCCACTGTCACAGGCAGGAGGGTATTTAATTTAAACAGCCCCAAGTTCTCACCTCACCACCCATCCATGAAAAGAAAGGTGTTTTGATTTTGATTCCCCCCTTTTTAAGCAGTTGCGCATTCCCCAAACCCTCAGTTTTGATGTGATCCAAATTCTATTAGTAACCCCACAGCAAAGGCGAGATCGGGTAAACTCAAAGGGTTAGTTTATTTCCACACCCTCAAAACGTGGGAGGGTTTTGCAACGTAGCCTCCTTGTCACTCAAGAGGGATGGAGAGAGAAAGATTTACAGGGCAAAGGCCACAGAGAAAAGATTAATTGTTTCATTGAACCCAGAGTCAATGTCCAGTGGCGTATTCCTTCACCAAGGCCTGCAGGTTGAAAACTGATGCTGGTTAATTCACGTTTCCAGTGGATTTGACTTCCACGATGAGAGAGGCATGCAGAGATGAATCAGCCTTTAGGCGCTGGCACAGAAGTTCAGATGTTCCGGTAGAAACAGTGTAGATGGGGGGGGGTGGCAGGCTTTCAAACCTGGACAGAGTCTTTGTTCTGATCTGCTGCTTGCCAGATGGAAGGTGGCAGACTGGTTTGCAGCAGTGAGACAGCATACCTGGTTCTCCCAGCTTGGAGGACGGCGGGGGTGTTGGGGGGGGTGGTGTAGGGATGAGGGTGGGGGTCATGTCACATGGCTTTGACAAAGGGTGTATATTTCTTTGTCGGGATTCCTGAGATTGCGCGGGTTGCAACCATTAAGGAATTCAGAGGAGGCTGCAGGGTCCTCTGTCCCAGCAGACTGGTAGTCTCCATTGACCAGGCCCGGCTTCGGAAATGTAGATGACCTTGGCATGACTCCCTTTGAATTTGGTTTCCGCAGCCCACAGGGGGTCAACGGTGCCTCTTCGGAGGTAACGAGGTGTTGGCTCCTCTGGTAGTGCCGGGGAGTTCCATTTGCACAGGATTATAGGCAGAGGCAGCTCCAGCATTTCCAAATCCTTTGTCCAGTTTTGAAAATGTCAGGTGGAAATTCAAAGCCCCGTTGCATTAGGGGGCGAGTCTGTAAAATTCAACAAACCATCCGATAACCCAGGGATAAGAAAATACCAGCGGCCTCAAACTCCACCCACAATGTGAGGTCGTAGCTCCGTTATACTACACCTCCCACTATCGATCTATTTATCTCTGAGATCCCTTACACTGCTTTACCAGTCTACTCTCAACCTGGCCCTCTGCGATTCACCATCAACCCCCACCAGGTCTTGCCCTCTGTATCTTTGCTTTGTCCCAGTGAGGAAAAGAGCAGCCTATCTAACACACTTTTCTTTGTTTGTTCACGGGATGTGGGCGTCTCTGGCCGGGCCAAGCATTTGTTGCCCATCCCTAATTGCCCCCTTGAGAAGGTGGTGGGTGATCCGCTTTCTTGAGCCGCTGCAGTCCCCGTGTGGTGTAGGTACACCCACGGCGCTGTTAGGGAGGGAGTTCCCAGGATTTTGACCCAGAGACAGTGAAGGAAAGGCCGATATATTTCCAAGTCGGGATGGTGAGGGGCTCGGAGGGGAACTTCCAGGTGGTGGGTGTTCCCCATGTGTCTGCTGCCCTTGTCCTTCTAGATGGTAGAGGTGGTGGGTTTGGGCGGCGCTGTTGAAGGAGCCTTGGTGAGTTGCTGCAGTGCATCTTGTAGATGGTACACACACTGCTGCTACTGTGCATCGGTGGTGGAGGGAGTGAATGTTTGTGGATGGGGTGCCGACCAAGCGGGGCTGCTTTGTCCTGGACGGTGTCGAGCTTCTTGAGTGTTGTTGGAGCTGCACTCATCCAGGCAAGTGGGGAGTATTCCATCCCACTCCTGACGGTGCCTTGTAGATGGTGGACAGTCTTTGGGGAATCAGGAGGTGAGTTACTCTCCGCAGGATTCCCAGCCTCTGACCTGCTCTTGTCACCACAGTATTTATATGGCTGGTCCAGTTCAGTTTCTGGTCAATGGTAACCCCCAGGATGTTGATAGTGGGGGATTCAGTGATGGTGATGCCATTGAATGTCAAGGGGCGATGGTTGGATTCTCTCTTGTTGGAGATGGTCATTGCCTGACTCTTGTGTGGTGTGAATGTTACTCCCCACTTGTCAGCCCTGAGCCTGGATATTGTCCAGGTCTTGCTGCATTTGGACAGGGACTGCTTCAGTATCTGAGGAGTGATGCATGGTGCTGAACATTTGACAATCATCAGCGAACATCCCCACTTCTGACCTTATGATGGAAGGAAGGTCATTGATGAAGCAGCTGAAGATGGTGGGACCGAGGACACTAACCCTGAGGAGCTCCTGCAGTGATATCCTGGAGCTGATATGACTGACATCCAACAACCACAACCATCTCCCTTTGTGCTAGGCCTGACTCAAACCAGCGGAGAGTTTTCCCCGATTCCCATTGACCCCAGTTTTGACAGGGCTCTTTGATGCCACAAACTCGGTCAACTGCGACTTTGAGGTCAAAAGCAGTCACTCTCACCTCAACTCGGGAGTTCAGCTCTTTTGTTCATGTTTGAACCAAGGCTGTAATGAGGTCAGGAGCTGAGTGACCCTGGCGGAACCCAAACTGGGCGTCAGTGAGCAGGTTATTGTTAAGCAAGTGCTGCTTGATAGCTCTGTTGATGACCCCTTCCATTACTTTACTGATGATGGAGAGTAGACTGATGGGGCAGTAATTGGCCGGGTTGCATTTGTCCGGCTTTTTGTGAACAGGACATACCTGGGCAATTGTCCACACAGCCGGGTAGATGTCAGTGTTGTAGCTGTACTGGAACAGCTTGGCTAGGGGTGCGGCAAGTTCTGGAGCACAAGTCTACAGTGCTAATGCCAGAATATTGTCAGGGCCCATAGCCTTTGCTGTATTCTGTGACACCCGGTCCCAGAGGGGGAAAGGACAGTGTAGCTAACGCACTGTGACACTCTGTCCCAGAGGGGGAAAGGACAGTGTATCTAACGCACTGTGACACACAGTCCCAGAGGGAGAAAGGACAGTGTATCTAACGCACTGTGACACCCGGTCCCAGAGGGGGAAAGGACAGTGTATCTAACGCACTGTGACACTCTGTCCCAGAGGGGAAGAGGACAGTGTATCTAACGCACTGTGACACCCGGTCCAAGAGGGGGAAAGGACAGTGTATCTAACGCACTGTGACACCCGATCCCAGAGGGGAAAGGACAGTGTATCTAATGCACTGTGACACCCGATCCCAGAGGGGAAAGGACAGTGTATCTAATGCACTGTGACACCCGGTCCCAGAGGGGGAAAGGACAGTGTATCTAACGCACTGTGACACCCGCTCCCAGAGGGGGAAATGACAGTGTATCTAACGCACTGTGACACCCAGTCCCAGAGGGGGAAAGGACAGTGTATCTAACGCACTGTGACACCCGATCCCAGAGAGGGAAAGGACAGTGTATCTAACGCACTGTGACACCCGATCCCAGAGAGGGAAAGGACAGTGTATCTAACGCACTGTGACAACCGGTCCCAGAGGGGGAAAGGACAGTGTATCTAATGCACTGTGACACCCGGTCCCAGAGGGGGAAGGACAGTGTATCTAATGCACTGTGGCACCCGGTCCCAGAGGGGGAAAGGACAGTGCATCTAACGCACTGTGACACCCGGTCCCAGAGGGGGAAAGGACAGTGTATCTAACGCACTGTAACACCCGGTCCCAGAGGGGGAAAGGACAGTGTAGCTAACGCACTGTGACACCTGGTGCCAGAGGGGGAAAGGACAGTGTATCTAACGCAATGTGACACTTGGTCCCAGAGGGGGAATGGACAGTGTAGCTAACGCACTGTGACACCTGGTGCCAGAGGGGGAAAGGACAGTGTATCTAACGCAATGTGACACTTGGTCCCAGAGGGGGAAAGGACAGTGTATCTAACGCACTGTGACACCCGGTCACAGATGTGGAATGGACAGTGTATCTAATGCACGGTGACACCCAGTCCCAGAGGGGAAAAGGACAGTGTATCTAACGCACTGTGACACCTGGTCCCAGAGGGGGAAAGGACAGTGTATCTAATGCAATGTGACACCCGGTCCCAGAGGGGGAAAGGACAGTGTATCTAATGCAAAGTGACACCCGGTCCCAGAGGGGGAAAGGACAGTGTATCTAATGCACTGTGACACCCGGTCACAGATGTGGAATGGACAGTGTATCTAACGCACGGTGACACCCAGTCCCAGAGGGGAAAAGGACAGTGTATCTAACGCACTGTGACACCTGGTCCCAGAGGGGGAAAGGACGTTGTATCTAACGCACTGTGACACCAAGTCCCAGAGGGGGAAAGGACAGTGTATCTAACGCACTGTGACACCCGGTCCCAGAGGGGGAAAGGACAGTGTATCTAATGCACTGTGGCACCCGGTCCCAGAGGGGGAAAGGACAGTGTATCTAACGCACTGTGACACCCGGTCCCAGAGGGGGAAAGGACAGTGTATCTAACGCACTGTGACACCCGGTCCCAGAGGGAGAAAGGACAGTGTATCTAACGCACTGTGACACCAGGTCCCAGAGGAGGAAAGGACAGTGTATCTAATGCAATGTGACACCCGGTCCCAGAGGGGGAAAGGACAGTGTATCTAACGCACTGTGACACCCGGTCACAGAGGGGGTAAGGACAGTGTATCTAATGCACTGTGACACCCGGTCCCAGAGGGGGAAAGGACAGTGTATCTAACGCACTGTGACACCTGGTCCCAGAGGGGGAAATGACAGTGTATCTAACGCACTGTGACACCTGGTCCCAGAGGGGGAAAGGACAATGTATCTAACGCACTGTGACACCCGGTCCCAGAGGGGGAAAGGACAGTGTATCTAACGCACTGTGACACCCGGTCCCAGAGGGGGAAATGACAGTGTATCTAACGCACTGTGACACCCGGTCCCAGAGGGGGAAAGGACAGTGTATCTAACTTACTGTGACACCCGATCCCAGAGGGGAAAGGACAGTGTATCTAATGCACTGTGACACCCGGTCCCAGAGGGGTAAAGGACAGTGTATCCAACGCACTGTGACACCTGGTCCCAGAGGGGGAAAGGACAATGTATCTAACGCACTGTGACACCCGGTCCCAGAGGGGGAAAGGACAGTGTATCTAACTTACTGTGACACCCGATCCCAGAGGGGAAAGGACAGTGTATCTAATGCACTGTGACACCCGGTCCCAGAGGCGGAAAGGACAGTGTATCTAACGCACTGTGACACCCGGTCCCAGAGGGGGAAAGGACAGTGTATCTAACGCACTGTGACACCCGATCCCAGAGGGGGAAAGGACAGTGTATCTAATGCACTGTGACACCCGGTCCCAGAGGGGGAAAGGACAGTGTATCTAACGCACTGTGACACCTGGTGCCAGAGGGGGAAAGGACAGTGTATCTAACACACTGTGACTCACGGTCCGAGAGGGAGAAAGGACAGTGTATTTAACGCACTGTGACACCCGGTCACAGAGGCGGAATGGACAGTGTATCTAACGCACTGTGACACCCGGTCCGAGAGGTGGAAAGGACAGTGTATCTAATGCACTGTGACACTTGGTCCCAGAGGGGGAAAGGACAGTGTATCTAACGCACTGTGACACCCAGTCCCAGAGGGGGAAAGGACAGTGTATCTAACACACTGTGACTCACGGTCCGAGAGGGGGAAAGGACAGTGTATCTAACGCACTGTGACACCCGGTCCCAGAGGGGGAATGGACAGTGTATCTAACGCACTGTGACACCCGCTCCCAGAGGGGGAAATGACAGTGTATCTAACGCACTGTGACACCCGGTCCCAGAGGGGGAAAGGACAGTGTATCTAACGCACTGTGACACCCGGTCCCAGAGTGGGAAAGGACAGTGTATCTAACGCACTGTGACACCCGGTCCCAGAGGGGGAAAGGACAGTGTATCTAACGCACTGTGACACCCGGTCCCAGAGGGGGAAAGGACAGTGTATCTAACGCACTGTGACACCCGGTCCCAGAGGGGAAAGGACAGTGTATCTAACGCACTGTGACACCCGGTCCCAGAGGGGGAAAGGACAGTGTATCTAACGCACTGTGACACCCAGTCCCAGAGGGGGAAATGACAGTGTATCTAACGCACTGTGACACCTGGTGCCAGAGGGGGAAAGGACAGTGTATCTAACACACTGTGACTCACGGTCCGAGAGGGAGAAAGGACAGTGTATTTAACGCACTGTGACACCCGGTCACAGAGGCGGAATGGACAGTGTATCTAACGCACTGTGACACCCGGTCCCAGAGGTGGAAAGGACAGTGTATCTAACGCACTGTGACACCCGGTCCCAGAGGGGGAAAGGACAGTGTATCTAACGCACTGTGACACCCGGTCCCAGAGTGGGAAAGGACAGTGTATCTAACGCACTGTGACACCCGGTCCCAGAGGGGGAAAGGACAGTGTATCTAACGCACTGTGACACCTGGTCCCAGAGGGGGAAAGGACAGTGTATCTAACGCACTGTGACACCCAGTCCCAGAGGGGGAAAGGACAGTGTATCTAACGCACTGTGACACCCGGTCCGAGAGGGGGAAAGGACAGTGTATCTAACGCACTGTGACACCCGGTCCCAGAGGCGGAAAGGACAGTGTATCTAACGCACTGTGACACCCGCTCCCAGAGGGGGAAATGACAGTGTATCTAACGCACTGTGACACCCGGTCCCAGAGGGGGAAAGGACAGTGTATCTAACGCACTGTGACACCCGCTCCCAGAGGGGGAAAGGACAGTGTATCTAACGCACTGTGACACCCGGTCCCAGAGGGGGAAAGGACAGTGTATCTAACGCACTGTGACACCCGGTCCCAGAGGGGGAAAGGACAGTGTATCTAACGCACTGTGACACCCAGTCCCAGAGGGGGAAAGGACAGTGTATCTAACGCACTGTGACACCCAGTCCCAGAGGGGGAAATGACAGTGTATCTAACGCACTGTGACACCCGGTCCCAGAGGGGGAAAGGACAGTGTATCTAACACACTGTGACACCCGGTCACAGAGGGGGAAAGGACAGTGTATTTAATGCAAAGTGACACCCGGTCCCAGAGGGGGAAAGGACAGTGTTTCTAAGGCACTGTGACACCCGGTCCCAGAGGGGGAAAGGACAGTGTATCTAACGCACTGTGACACCCGGTCCAAGAGGGGGAAAGGACAGTGTATCTAATGCACTGTGACACCCGATCCCAGAGGGGGAAAGGACAGTGTATCTAACGCACTGTGACACCCGGTCCCAGAGGGGGAAAGGACAGTGTATCTAACGCACTGTGACACTCGGTTCCAGAGGGGGAAAGGACAGTGTATCTAACGCACTGTGACACCCGGTCCCAGAGGGGGAAAGGACAGTGTATCTAACGCACTGTGACACCCGGTCCCAGAGGGGGAAAGGACAGTGTATCTAACGCACTGTGACACCCGGTCCCAGAGGGGGAAAGGACAGTGTATCTAACGCACTGTGACTCCCGGTCCCAGAGGGGGAAAGGACAGTGTATCTAACGCAATGTGACCCTCGGTCCCAGGGAGGGAAAGGGCAATGTATCTAACGCACTGTGACACCCAGTCCCAGAGGGGGAAAGGACAGTGTATCTAACGCACTGTGACACCCGCTCCCAGAGGGGGAAAGGACAGTGTATCTAATGCAATATGACACCCGGTCCCAGAGGGGGAAAGGACAGTGTATCTAACGCACTGTGACACCCGGTCCCAGAGGGGGAAAGGACAGTGTATCTAACGCACTGTGACACCCGGTCCAGAGGGGGAAAGGACAGTGTATCTAACGCACTGTGACACCCGGTCCCAGAGGGGGAAAGGACAGTGTATCTAACGCACTGTGACACCTGGTCCCAGAGGGAGAAAGGACAGTATATCTAACGCACTGTGACACCCGGTCCCAGAGGGGGAAAGGACAGTGTATCTAACGCACTGTGACACCCGGATCCAGAGGGGGAAAGGACAGTGTATCTGATGCACTGACACCCGGTCCCAGAGGGGGAAAGGACAGTGTATCTAACGCACTGTGACACCCGGTCCCAGAGGGGGAAAGGACAGTGTATCTAACGCACTGTGACACCCAGTCCCAGAGGGTGAAATGACAGTGTATCTAACGCACTGTGACACCCAGTCCCAGAGGGGGTAAGGACAGTGTATCTAACGCACTGTGACACCCGGTCCCAGAGGGGGTAAGGACAGTGTATCTAACGCACTGTGACACCCGGTCCCAGAGGTGGAAAGGACAGTGTATCTAACGCACTGTGACAACCGGTCCCAGAGGGGTAAAGGACAGTGTATCTAATGCACTGTGACACCCGGTCCCAGAGGGGGAAAGGACAGTGTATCTAACGCACTGTGACACCCAGTCCCAGAGGGGGAAAGGACAGTGTATCTAACGCACTGTGACACCCGGTCCCAGAGGGGGAAAGGACAGTGTATCTAACGCACTGTGACACCCGGTCCCAGAGGAGGAAAGGACAGTGTATCTAACGCACTGTGACACCCGGTCCCAGAGGGGGAAAGGACAGTGTATCTAACGCACTGTGGCACCCGGTCCCAGAGGGGGAAATGACAGTGTATGTAACGCACTGTGACACCCAGTCCCAGAGGGGGAAAGGACAGTGTATCTAATGCACTGTCACACCCAGTCCCAGAGGGGGAAATGGACAGTGTATCTAAAGCACTGTGACACCCGGTCCCAGAGGGGGAAAGGACAGTGTATCTAACGCACTGTGACACCCGGTCCCAGAGGGGTAAAGTACAGTGTATCTAACGCACTGTGACACCCGGTCCCAGAGGGGTAAAGTACAGTGTATCTAACGCACTGAGACACCCAGTCCCAGAGGGGGAAATGACAGTGTATGTAACGCACTGTGACACCCGGTCCCAGAGGGGAAATGGACAGTGTATCTAAAGCACTGTGACACCCAGTCCCAGAGGGGGAAAGGACAGTGTATCTAACGCACTGTGACACCCGGTCCCAGAGGGGGAAAGGACAGTGTATC
This sequence comes from Carcharodon carcharias, assembly GCF_017639515.1. Taxonomy (NCBI): domain Eukaryota; kingdom Metazoa; phylum Chordata; class Chondrichthyes; order Lamniformes; family Lamnidae; genus Carcharodon; species Carcharodon carcharias. The sequence continues at coordinate 34,362 of NW_024470797.1, read as the reverse complement.
TAACGCACTGTGACACCAGTCCCAGAGGGGGAAAGGACAGTGTATCTAACGCACTGTGACACCTGGTCCCAGAGGGGGAAAGGACAGTGTATCTAACGCACTGTGACACCCGGTCCCAGAGGGGGAAAGGACAGTGTATCTAACGCACTGTGACACCCGGTCCCAGAGGGGGAAAGGACAGTGTATCTAACGCACTGTGACACCCGGATCCCAGAGGGGGAAAGGACAGTGTATCTAACGCACTGTGACACCCGGTCCCAGAGGGGGAAAGGACAGTGTATCTAACGCACTGTGACACCCGGTCCCAGAGGGGGAAAGGACAGTGTATCTAACGCACTGTGACACCCGGTCCCAGAGGGGGAAAGGACAGTGTATCTAACGCACTGTGACACCCGGTCCCAGAGGGGGAAAGGACAGTGTATCTAACGCACTGTGACACCCAGTCCCAGAGGGGGAAAGGACAGTGTATCTAACGCACTGTGACACCCGGTCCCAGAGAGGGAAAGGACAGTGTATCTAAAGCACTGTGACACCCGGTCTCAGAGGGGGAAAGGACAGTGTATCTAATGCACTGACACCCGGATCCAGAGGGGGAAAGGACAGTGTATCTAACGCACTGTGACACCCGGTCCCAGAGGGGGAAAGGACAGTGTATCTAACGCACTGTGACACCCGGTCCCAGAGGGGGAAAGGACAGTGTATCTAACGCACTGTGACACCCAGGTCCCAGAGGGGGAAAGGACAGTGTATCTAACGCACTGTGACACCCGGTCCCAGAGGGGGAAAGGACAGTGTATCTAACGCACTGTGACACCCGGTCCCAGAGGGGGAAAGGACAGTGTATCTAACGCACTGTGACACCCAGTCCCAGAGGGGGAAAGGACAGTGTATCTAACGCACTGTGACACCCAGTCCCAGAGGGGGAAAGGACAGTGTATCTAACGCACTGTGACACCCTGTCCCAGAGGGGGAAAGGACAGTGTATCTAACGCACTGTGACACCCGGTCCCAGAGGGGGAAAGGACAGTGTATCTAATGCACTGTGACACCCAGTCCCAGAGGGGGAAAGGACAGTGTATCTAACGCACTGTGACACCCGGTCCCAGAGGGGGAAAGGACAGTGTATCTAACGCACTGTGACACCCTGTCCCAGAGGGGGAAAGGACAGTGTATCTAATGCACTGTGACACCCAGGTCCCAGAGGGGGAAAGGACAGTGTATCTAACGCACTGTGACACCCGGTCCCAGAGGGGGAAAGGACAGTGTATCTAACGCAATGTGACACTCGGTCCCAGAGGGGGAAAGGACAGTGTATCTAACGCACTGTGACACCCGGTCCCAGAGGGGGAAAGGACAGTGTATCTAACGCACTGTGACACCCAGGTCCCAGAGGGGGAAAGGACAGTGTATCTAACGCACTGTGACACCCGGTCCCAGAGGGGGAAAGGACAGTGTATCTAACGCACTGTGACACCCGGTCCCAGAGGGGGAAAGGACAGTGTATCTAACGCACTGTGACACCCAGGTCCCAGAGGGGGAAAGGACAGTGTATCTAACGCACTGTAACACCCGGTCCCAGAGGGGGAAAGGACAGTGTATCTAACGCACTGTGACACCCGGTCCCAGAGGGGAAAGGACAGTGTATCTAACGCACTGTGACACCCTGTCCCAGAGGGGGAAAGGACAGTGTATCTAACGCACTGTGACACCCGGTCCCAGAGGGGGAAAGGACAGTGTATCTAACGCACTGTGACACCCGGTCCCAGAGGGGGAAAGGACAGTGTATCTAACGCACTGTGACACCCGGTCCCAGAGGGGGAAAGGACAGTGTATCTAACGCACTGTGACACCAGGTCCCAGAGGGGGAAAGGACAGTGTATCTAACGCACTGTGACACCCGGTCCCAGAGGGGGAAAGGACAGTGTATCTAACGCACTGTGACACCCGGTCCCAGAGGGGGAAAGGACAGTGTATCTAATGCACTGTGACACCCAGTCCCAGAGGGGGAAAGGACAGTGTATCTAACGCACTGTGACACCCGGTCCCAGAGGGGGAAAGGACAGTGTATCTAACGCACTGTGACACCCGGTCCCAGAGGGGGAAAGGACAGTGTATCTAACGCACTGTGACACCCGGTCCCAGAGGTGGAAAGGACAGTGTATCTAACGCACTGTGACACCCGGTCCCAGAGGGGGAAAGGACAGTGTATCTAACGCACTGTGACACCTGGTCCCAGAGGGGGAAAGGACAGTGTATCTAACGCACTGTGACACCCGGTCCCAGAGGGGGAAAGGACAGTGTATCTAACGCACTGTGACACCCAGTCCCAGAGGGGGAAAGGACAGTGTATCTAACGCACTGTGACACCCTGGTCCCAGAGGGGGAAAGGACAGTGTATCTAACGCACTGTGACACCCGGTCCCAGAGGGGGAAAGGACAGTGTATCTAACGCACTGTGACACCCGGTCCCAGAGGGGGAAAGGACAGTGTATCTAACGCACTGTGACACCCGGTCCCAGAGGGGGAAAGGACAGTGTATCTAACGCACTGTGACACCCGGTCCCAGAGGGGGAAAAGGACAGTGTATCTAACGCACTGTGACACCCGGTCCCAGAGGGGGAAAGGACAGTGTATCTAACGCACTGTGACACCCTGTCCCAGAGGGGGAAAGGACAGTGTATCTAACGCAATGTGAAACCCAGGTCCCAGAGGGGGAAAGGACAGTGTATCTAACGCACTGTGACACCCGGTCCCAGAGGGGAAAGGACAGTGTAGCTGATGCACTGTGACACCCGGTCCCAGAGGGGGAAAGGACAGTGTATCTAATGCACTGTGACACCCGGTCCCAGAGGGGGAAAGGACAGTGTATCTAACACAATGGGACACTCGGTCACAGAGGGGGAAAGGACAGTGTATCTAACGCACTGTGACACCCGGTCCCAGAGGGGGAAAGGACAGTGTATCTAATGCACTGTGACACCCGGTCCCAGAGGGGGAAAGGACAGTGTATCTAACGCACTGTGACACCCGGTCCCAGAGGGGAAAGGACAGTGTATCTAACGCACTGTGACACCCGGTCCCAGAGGGGGAAAGGACAGTGTATCTAACGCACTGTGACACCCGGTCCCAGAGGGGAAAGGACAGTGTATCTAACGCACTGTGACACCCGGTCCCAGAGGGGGAAAGGACAGTGTATCTAACGCACTGTGACACTTGGTCTCAGAGAGAGAAAGGACACTGTATCTAACGCACTGTGACACCCAGTCCCAGAGGGGGAAAGGACAGTGTATCTAACGCACTGTGACACCCGGTCCCAGAGGGGGAAAGGACAGTGTATATAACGCACTGTGACACCCGGTCCCAGAGGGGGAAAGGACAGTGTATCTAACGTACTGTCACACCCTGTCCCAGAGAGGGAAATGACAGTGTATCTAACACACTGTGACACCCGGTCCCAGAGGGGGAAAGGTCACTGTATCTAACGCACTGTGACACCCGGTCCCAGAGGGGGAAAGGACAGTGTATCTAACGCACTGTGACACCCGGTCCCAGAGGGGGAAAGGACAGTGTATCTAACGCACTGTGACACCCTGTCCCAGAGGGGGAAAGGACAGTGTATCTAACGCACTGTGACACCCGTCCCAGAGGGGGAAAGGACAGTGTATCTAACGCACTGTGACACCCGGTCCCAGAGGGGGAAAGGACAGTGTATCTAACGCACTGTGACACCCGGTCCCAGAGGGGAAAGGACAGTGTATCTAACGCACTGTGACACCGGTCCCAGAGGGGGAAAGGACAGTGTATCTAACGCACTGTGACACCCAGTCCCAGAGGGGGAAAGGACAGTGTATCTAACGCACTGTGACACCGGTCCCAGAGGGGGAAAGGACAGTGTATCTAACGCACTGTGACACCCGGTCCCAGAGGGGGAAAGGACAGTGTATCTAACGCACTGTGACACCCGGTCCCAGAGGGGGAAAGGACAGTGTATCTAACGCACTGTGACACCCGGTCCCAGAGGGGGAAAGGACAGTGTATCTAACGCACTGTGACACCTGGTCCCAGAGGGGGAAAGGACAGTGTATCTAACGCACTGTGACACCCGGTCCCAGAGGGGAAAGGACAGTGTATCTAACGCACTGTGACACCCGGTCCCAGAGGGGGAAAGGACAGTGTATCTAACGCACTGTGACACCCGGTCCCAAAGGGGGAAAGGACAGTGTATCTAATGCACTGTGACACCTGGTCCCAAAGGGGGAAAGGACAGTGTATCTAATGCACTGTGACACCAGGTCCCAGAGGGGAAGAAGACAGTGTATCTAACGCACTGGTACACCCGGTCCCAGAGGTGGAAAGACAGGGTATCTAACGCACTGTGACACCCGGTCCCAGAGGGGGAAAGGACAGTGTATCTAATGCACTGTGACACCCGGTCCCAGAGGGGGAAAGGACAGTGTATCTAACGCACTGTGACACCCGGTCCCAGAGGGGGAAAGGACAGTGTATCTAACGCACTGTGACACCCTGGTCCAAGAGGGGGAAAGTACAGTGTACCTAACGCACTGTGACACGCGGTCCCAGAGGGGAAAAAACAGTGTATCTAACGCACTGTGACACACGGTCCCAGAGGGGGAAAGGACAGTGTATCTAATGCACTGTGACACCCGGTCCCAGAGGGCGAAAGGACAGTGTATCTAACGCACTGTGACACCCGGACCCAGAGTGGGAAATGTCAGTGTATCTAACGCACTGTGACACCCGGTCCCAGAGGGGAAAGGACAGTGTATCTAACGCACTGTGACACCCGGTCCCAGAGGAGGAAAGGACAGTGTATCTAACACACTGTGACACCCAGTCCCAGAGGGGAAAGGACAGTGTATCTAACGCACTGTGACACCCGGTCCCAGAGGGGGAAAGGACAGTGTATCTAACACACTGTGACACCCAGTCCCAGAGGGGAAAGGACAGTGTATCTAACGCACTGTGACACCTGGTCTCAGAGGTGGAAAGGACAGTGTATCTAACGCACTGTGACACCCGGTCCCAGAGGGGAAAGGACAGTGTATCTAACGCACTGTGACACCCGGTCCCAGAGGGGGAAAGGACAGTGTATCTAACGCACTGTGACACCTGGTCCCAGAGGGGGAAAGGACAGTGTATCTAACGCACTGTGACACCCGGTCCCAGAGGGGGAAAGGACAGTGTATCTAACGCACTGTGACACCCGGTCCCAGAGGGGGAAAGGACAGTGTATCTAACGCACTGTGAAACCTGGTCCCAGAGGGGGAAAGGACAGTGTATCAAATGTAATGTGACACCCGGTCCCAGAGGGCGAAGGGACAGTGTATCTAATGCACTCTGACACCCAGTCCCAGAGGGAGAATGGACAGTGTATCTAATGCACTGTGACACCTGGTCCCAGAGGGGGAAAGGACAGTGTATCTAATGCACTGTGAAACCCAGTCCCTGAGTGGGAAAGGACAGTGTATCTAACGCACTGTGACACCCGGTCCCAGAGGGGGAAAGGACAGTGTATCTAACGCACTGTGACACCCGGTCCCAGAGGGCGAAAGGACAGTGTATCTAACGCAATGTAACACCCGGCACCAGAGGGGGAAAGGACAGTGTATCTAACGCACTGTGTCACCCAGTCCCAGATGGGGAAAGGAGAGTGTATCTAACGCACTGTGACACCCGGTCCCAGAGGGGGAAAGGACAGTGTATCTAATGCACTGTGACACCCGGGTCCCAGAGGGGGAAAGGACAGTGTATCTAACGCACTGTGACACACAGTCCCAGAGGGGGAAAGGACAGTGTATCTAACGCACTGTGACACCCGGTCCCAGAGGGGAAAGGACAGTGTATCTAACGCACTGTGACACCCGGTCCCAGAGTGGGAAAGGACAGTGTATCTAACGCACTGTTGCACCCGGTCCCAGAGGGGGAAAGGACAGTGTATCTAACGCACTGTGACACCCGGTCCCAGAGGGTGAAAGGACAGAATATCTAACGCACTGTGACACCCGGTCCCAGAGGGGAAAGGACAGTGTATCTAACGCACTGTGACACCCGGTCCCAGAGGGGAAAGGACAGTGTATCTAACGCACTGTGACACCCGGTCCCAGAGGGGAAAGGACAGTGTATCTAACGCACTGTGACACCCGGTCCCAGAGGGGGAAAGGACAGTGTATCTAACGCACTGTGACACCCAGGTCCCAGAGGGGGAAAGGACAGTGTATCTAATACACTGTGACCCCCGGTCCCAGAGGAGGAAAAGACAGTGTATCTAACGCACTGTGACACCCGGTCCCAGAGGGGGAAAGGACAGTGTATCTAACGCACTGTGACACCCGGTCCCAGCGGAGAAAGGACAGTGTATCTAACGCACTGTGACACACGGTCCCAGAGGGGGAAAGGACAGTGTATCTAACGCACTGTGACACCCGGTCCCAGAGGGGGAAAGGACAGTGTATCTAACGCACTGTGACACCCGGTCCCAGAGGGGGAAAGGACAGTGTATCTAACGCACTGTGACACCCAGGTCCCAGAGGGGGAAAGGACAGTGTATCTAACGCACTGTGACACCCGGTCCCAGAGGGGGAAAGGACAGTGTATCTAACGCACTGTGACACCCGGTCCCAGAGGGGGAAAGGACAGTGTATCTAACGCACTGTGACACCCGGTCCCAGAGGGGAAAGGACAGTGTATCTAACGCACTGTGACACCCGGTCCCAGAGGGGGAAAGGACAGTGTATCTAACGCACTGTGACACCCGGTCCCAGAGGGGGAAAGGACAGTGTATCTAACGCACTGTGACACCCGTCCCAGAGGGGGAAAGGACAGTGTATCTAACGCACTGTGACACCCGGTCCCAGAGGGGGAAAGGACAGTGTATCTAACGCACTGTGACACCGGTCCCAGAGGGGGAAAGGACAGTGTATCTAACGCACTGTGACACCCGGTCCCAGAGGGGGAAAGGACAGTGTATCTAACGCACTGTGACACCCGGTCCCAGAGGGGGAAAGGACAGTGTATCTAACGCACTGTGACACCCGGTCCCAGAGGGGGAAAGGACAGTGTATCTAACGCACTGTGACACCCGGTCCCAGAGGGGGAAAGGACAGTGTATCTAACGCACTGTGACACCCGGTCCCAGAGGGGGAAAGGACAGTGTATCTAACGCACTGTGACACCCGGTCCCAGAGGGGGAAAGGACAGTGTATCTAACGCACTGTGACACCCGGTCCCAGAGGGGGAAAGGACAGTGTATCTAACGCACTGTGACACCCGGTCCCAGAGGGGGAAAGGACAGTGTATCTAACGCACTGTGACACCCGGTCCCAGAGGGGGAAAGGACAGTGTATCTAACGCACTGTGACACCCGGTCCCAGAGGGAGAAAGGACAGTGTATCTAACGCACTGTGACACCCGTTACCAGAGGGGGAAAGGACAGTGTATCTAACGCACTGTGACACACAGTCCCAGAGGGGGAAAGGACAGTGTATCTAATGCACTGTGACACCCGGTCCCAGAGGGGGAAAGGACAGTGTATCTAACACACTGTGACACCCGGTCCCAGAGGGGGAAAGGACAGTGTATCTAACGCACTGTGACACCCAGTCCCAGAGGGGGAAAGGACAGTGTATCTAACGCACTGTGACACCCGGTCCCAGAGGGGGAAAGGACAGTGTATCTAACGCACTGTGACACCAGGTCCCAGAGGGGGAAAGGACAGTGTATCTAACGCACTGTGACACTCTGTCCCAGAGGGGGAAAGGACAGTGTATCAAACGCACTGTGACACCTGGTCCCAGAGGGGGAAAGGACAGTGTATCTAACGCACTGTGACACCCGGTCCCAGAGGGGGAAAGGACAGTGTATCTAACGCACTGTGACACCAGGTCCCAGAGGGGAAAGGACAGTGTATCTAACGCACTGTGACACCCTGTCCCAGAGGGGAAAGGACAGTGTATCTAACGCACTGTGACACCCGGTCCCAGAGGGGAAAGGACAGTGTATCTAACGCACTGTGACACCCAGTCCCAGAGGGGGAAAGGACAGTGTATCTAATGCACTGTGACACCCGGTTCCTGAGGGGGAAGGGACAGTGTATCTAACACACTGTGACACCCAATCCCACTGGGGGAAAGGACAGTGTATCTAACGCACTGTGACATCCGGTCCCACAGGGGGGAAAGGACAGTGTATCTAACGCACTGTGACATCCGGTCCCACAGGGGGGAAAGGACAGTGTATCTAACGCACTGTAACACCCAGTCCCAGAGGTGGAAAGGACAGTGTATCTAACGCACTGTGACACCCGGTCCCAGAGGGGGAAAGGACAGTGTATCTAACGCACTGTGACACCCGGTCCCAGAGGGGGAAAGGACAGTGTATCTAACGCACTGTGACACCCGGTCCCAGAGGGGAAAGGACAGTGTATCTAACGCACTGTGACACCCGGTCCCAGAGGGGGAAAGGACAGTGTATCTAACGCACTGTGACACCCGGTCCCAGAGGGGGAAAGGACAGTGTATCTAACGCACTGTGACACCCGGTCCCAGAGGGGGAAAGGACAGTGTATCTAACGCACTGTGACACCCGGTCCCAGAGGGGGAAAGGACAGTGTATCTAACGCACTGTGACACCCGGTCCCAGAGGGGGAAAGGACAGTGTATCTAACGCACTGTGACACCCGGTCCCAGAGGGGGAAAGGACAGTGTATCTAACGCACTGTGACACCCGGTCCCAGAGGGGGAAAGGACAGTGTATCTAACGCACTGTGACACCCGGTCCCAGAGGGGGAAAGGACAGTGTATCTAACGCACTGTGACACCCGGTCCCAGAGGGGGAAAGGACAGTGTATCTAACGCACTGTGACACCCGGTCCCAGAGGGGGAAAGGACAGTGTATCTAACGCACTGTGACACCCGGTCCCAGAGGGGGAAAGGACAGTGTATCTAACGCACTGTGACACCCGGTCCCAGAGGGGGAAAGGACAGTGTATCTAACGCACTGTGACACCCGGTCCCAGAGGGGAAAGGACAGTGTATCTAAACGCACTGTGACACCCGGTCCCAGAGGGGGAAAGGACAGTGTATCTAACGCACTGTGACAACCGGTCCCAGAGGGGGAAAGGACAGTGTATCTAACGCACTGTGACACCCGGTCCCAGAGGGGGAAAGGACAGTGTATCTAACGCACTGTGACACCCGGTCCCAGAGGGGAAAGGACAGTGTATCTAACGCACTGTGACACCCGGTCCCAGAGGGGGAAAGGACAGTGTATCTAACGCACTGTGACACCCGGTCCCAGAGGGGGAAAGGACAGTGTATCTAACGCACTGTGACACCCGGTCCCAGAGGGGGAAAGGACAGTGTATCTAACGCACTGTGACACCCGGTCCCAGAGGGGGAAAGGACAGTGTATCTAACGCACTGTGACACCCGGTCCCAGAGGGGGAAAGGACAGTGTATCTAACGCACTGTGACACTCGGTCCCAGAGGGGGAAAGGGACAGTGTATCTAACGCACTGTGACACCCGGTCCCAGAGGGGGAAAGGACAGTGTATCTAACGCACTGTGACACCCGGTCCCAGAGGGGGAAAGGACAGTGTATCTAACGCACTGTGACACCTGGTCCCAGAGGGGGAAAGGACAGTGTATCTAAATCAATGTGACACCCCGTCCCAGAGGAGAATGGACAGTGTATCTAATGCACTGTGAAACCCGGTCCCAGAGGGGGAAAGGACAGTGTATCTAAAGCAATGTGACACCCCGTCCCAGAGGAGAATGGACAGTGTATCTAATGCACTGTGACACCCGGTCCCAGAGGGGGAAAGGACAGTGTATCTAACGCACTGTGACACCCGGTCCCAGGGGTGAAAGGACAGTGTATCTAACGCACTGTGACACCCGGTCCCAGAGGGGGAAAGGACAGTGTATCTAATGCACTGTGACACCTGGTCCCAGAGGGGGAAAGGACAGTGTATCTAACGCACTGTGACACCCGGTCCCAGAGGGGGAAAGGACAGTGTATCTAACGCACTGTGACACCCGGTCCCAGTGGGGGGAAAGGACAGTGTATCTAACGCACTGTGACACCCTGTCCCAGTGGGGGGAAAGGACAGTGTATCTAACGCACTGTGACACCCTGTCCCAGAGGGGGAAAGGACAGTGTATCTAACGCACTGTGACACCCGGTCCCAGAGGGGGAAAGGACAGTGTATCTAACGCACTGTGACACCCGGTCCCAGAGGGGGAAAGGACAGTGTATCTAACGCACTGTGACACCCGGTCCCAGAGGGGGAAAGGACAGTGTATCTAACGCACTGTGACACCCGGTCCCAGAGGGGGAAAGGACAGTGTATCTAACGCACTGTGACACCCGGTCCCAGAGGGGGAAAGGACAGTGTATCTAACGCACTGTGACACCCTGGTCCCAGAGGGGGAAAGGACAGTGTATCTAACGCACTGTGACACCCGGTCCCAGAGGGGGAAAGGACAGTGTATCTAACGCACTGTGACACCCGGTCCCAGAGGGGGAAAGGACAGTGTATCTAACGCACTGTGACACCCGGTCCCAGAGGGGGAAAGGACAGTGTATCTAACGCACTGTGACACCCGGTCCCAGAGGGGGAAAGGACAGTGTATCTAACGCACTGTGACACCCGGTCCCAGAGGGGGAAAGGACAGTGTATCTAACGCACTGTGACACCCGGTCCCAGAGGGGGAAAGGACAGTGTATCTAACGCACTGTGACACCCGGTCCCAGAGGGGAAAGGACAGTGTATCTAACGCACTGTGACACCCGGTCCCAGAGGGGGAAAGGACAGTGTATCTAACGCACTGTGACACCCGGTCCCAGAGGGGGAAAGGACAGTGTATCTAACGCACTGTGACACCCGGTCCCAGAGGGGGAAAGGACAGTGTATCTAACGCACTGTGACACCCGGTCCCAGAGGGGAAAGGACAGTGTATCTAATGCACTGTGACACCTGGTCCCAGAGGGGGAAAGGACAGTGTACCTAACGCACTGTGACACCCGGTCCAAGAGGGGGAAAGGACAGTGTATGTAACGCACTGTGACACCCGGTCCCAGAGGGGGAAAGGACAGTGTATCTAACGCACTGTGACACCCGGTCCCAGAGGGGGAAAGGACAGTGTATCTAACGCACTGTGACACCCGGTCCCAGAGGGGGAAAGGACAGTGTATCTAACGCACTGTGACACCCGGTCCCAGAGGGGGAAAGGACAGTGTATCTAACGCACTGTGACACCCGGTCCCAGAGGGGGAAAGGACAGTGTATCTAACGCACTGTGACACCCGGTCCCAGAGGGGGAAAGGACAGTGTATCTAACGCACTGTGACACCCGGTCCCAGAGGGGGAAAGGACAGTGTATCTAACGCACTGTGACACCCGGTCCCAGAGGGGAAAGGACAGTGTATCTAACGCACTGTGACACCCTGGTCCCAGAGGGGGAAAGGACAGTGTATCTAACGCACTGTGACACCCGGTCCCAGAGGGGGAAAGGACAGTGTATCTAACGCACTGTGACACCCGGTCCCAGAGGGGGAAAGGACAGTGTATCTAACGCACTGTGACACCCGGTCCCAGAGGGGGAAAGGACAGTGTATCTAACGCACTGTGACACCTGGTCCCAGAGGGGGAAAGGACAGTGTATCTAACGCACTGTGACACCCGGTCCCAGAGGGGGAAAGGACAGTGTATCTAAAGCACTGTGACACCCGGTCCCAGAGGGGGAAAGGACAGTGTATCTAACGCACTGTGACACCCGGTCCCAGAGGGGAAAGGACAGTGTATCTAACGCACTGTGACACCCGGTCCCAGAGGGGGAAAGGACAGTGTATCTAACGCACTGTGACACCCGGTCCCAGAGGGGGAAAGGACAGTGTATCTAACGCACTGTGACACCCGGTCCCAGAGGGGGAAAGGACAGTGTATCTAACGCACTGTGACACCCGGTCCCAGAGGGGGAAAGGACAGTGTATCTAACGCACTGTGACACCCGGTCCCAGAGGGGGAAAGGACAGTGTATCTAACGCACTGTGACACCCGGTCCCAGAGGGGGAAAGGACAGTGTATCTAACGCACTGTGACACCGGTCCCAGAGGGGGAAAGGACAGTGTATCTAACGCACTGTGACACCCGGTCCCAGAGGGGGAAAGGACAGTGTATCTAACGCACTGTGACACCCGGTCCCAGAGGGGGAAAGGACAGTGTATCTAACGCACTGTGACACCCGGTCCCAGAGGGGGAAAGGACAGTGTATCTAACGCACTGTGACACCCGGTCCCAGAGGGGGAAAGGACAGTGTATCTAACGCACTGTGACACCCGGTCCCAGAGGGGGAAAGGACAGTGTATCTAACGCACTGTGACACCCGGTCCCAGAGGGGGAAAGGACAGTGTATCTAACGCACTGTGACACCCGGTCCCAGAGGGGGAAAGGACAGTGTATCTAACGCACTGTGACACCCGGTCCCAGAGGGGGAAAGGACAGTGTATCTAACGCACTGTGACACCCGGTCCCAGAGGGGGAAAGGACAGTGTATCTAACGCACTGTGACACCCGGTCCCAGAGGGGGAAAGGACAGTGTATCTAACGCACTGTGACACCCGGTCCCAGAGGGGGAAAGGACAGTGTATCTAACGCACTGTGACACCCGGTCCCAGAGGGGGAAAGGACAGTGTATCTAACGCACTGTGACACCCGGTCCCAGAGGGGGAAAGGACAGTGTATCTAACGCACTGTGACACCCGGTCCCAGAGGGGGAAAGGACAGTGTATCTAACGCACTGTGACACCCGGTCCCAGAGGGAGAAAGGACAGTGTATCTAACGCACTGTGACACCTGGTCCCAGAGGGGGAAAGGACAGTGTATCTAACGCACTGTGACACCGGTCCCAGAGGGGGAAAGGACAGTGTATCTAACGCACTGTGACACCCGGTCCCAGAGGGGGAAAGGACAGTGTATCTAACGCCCTGTGACACCCGGTCCCAGAGGGGGAAAGGACAGTGTATCTAACGCACTGTGACACCCGGTCCCAGAGGGGGAAAGGACAGTGTATCTAACGCACTGTGACACCCGGTCCCAGAGGGGGAAAGGACAGTGTATCTAACGCACTGTGACACCCGGTCCCAGAGGGGGAAAGGACAGTGTATCTAACGCACTGTGACACCCGGTCCCAGAGGGGGAAAGGACAGTGTATCTAACGCACTGTGACACCCGGTCCCAGAGGGGGAAAGGACAGTGTATCTAACGCACTGTGACACCCGGTCCCAGAGGGGGAAAGGACAGTGTATCTAACGCACTGTGACACCCGGTCCCAGAGGGGGAAAGGACAGTGTATCTAACGCACTGTGACACCCGGTCCCATAGGTGGAAAGGACAGTGTATCTGACGCACTGTGACACCCGGTCCCAGAGGGGGAAAGGACAGTGTATCTAACGCACTGTGACACCCTGTCCCAGAGGTGGAAAGGACAGTGTATCTAACGCACTGTGACACCCTGTCCCAGAGGGGGAAAGGACAGTGTATCTAACGCACTGTGACACCCGGTCCCAGAGGGGGAAAGGACAGTGTATCTAACGCACTGTGACACCCGGTCCCAGAGGGGGGAAAGGACAGTGTATCTAACGCACTGTGACACCCGGTCCCTGAGGGGGAAAGGACAGTGTATCTAACGCACTGTGACACCCGGGTCCCATAGGGGGAAAGGACAGTGTATCTAACGCAGTGTGACACCCGGTCCCAGAGGGGGAAAGGACAGTGTATCTAACGCACTGTGACACCCGTCCCAGAGGGGGAAAGGACAGTGTATCTAACGCACTGTGACACCCGGTCCCATAGGGGGAAATGACAGTGTATCTAACGCACTGTGGCACCCTGTCCCAGAGGGGGAAAGGACAGTGTATCTAACGCACTGTGACACCCGGTCCCAGAGGGGGAAAGGACAGTGTATCTAACGCACTGTGACACCCGGTCCCAGAGGGGAAAGGACAGTGTATCTAACGCACTGTGACACCCGGTCCCAGAGGGGAAAGGACAGTGTATCTAACGCACTGTGACACCCGGTCCCAGAGGGGGAAAGGACAGTGTATCTAACGCACTGTGACACCCGGTCCCAGAGGGGAAAGGACAGTGTATCTAACGCACTGTGACACCCGGTCCCAGAGGGGGAAAGGACAGTGTATCTAACGCACTGTGACACCCGGTCCCAGAGGGGGAAAGGACAGTGTATCTAACGCACTGTGACACCCGGTCCCAGAGGGGGAAAGGACAGTGTATCTAACGCACTGTGACACCCGGTCCCAGAGGGGGAAAGGACAGTGTATCTAACGCACTGTGACACCCGGTCCCAGAGGGGGAAAGGACAGTGTATCTAACGCACTGTGACACCCGGTCCCAGAGGGGAAAGGACAGTGTATCTAACGCACTGTGACACCCGGTCCCAGAGGGGGAAAGGACAGTGTATCTAACGCACTGTGACACCCGGTCCCAGAGGGGGAAAGGACAGTGTATCTAACGCACTGTGACACCCGGTCCCAGAGGGGGAAAGGACAGTGTATCTAACGCACTGTGACACCCGGTCCCAGAGGGGGAAAGGACAGTGTATCTAACGCACTGTGACACCCGGTCCCAGAGGGGGAAAGGACAGTGTATCTAACGCACTGTGACACCCGGTCCCAGAGGGGGAAAGGACAGTGTATCTAACGCACTGTGACACCCGGTCCCAGAGGGGGAAAGGACAGTGTATCTAACGCACTGTGACACCCGGTCCCAGAGGGGGAAAGGACAGTGTATCTAACGCACTGTGACACCCGGTCCCAGAGGGGGAAAGGACAGTGTATCTAACGCACTGTGACACCCTGTCCCAGAGGGGGAAAGGACAGTGTATCTAACGCACTGTGACACCCGGTCCCAGAGGGGGAAAGGACAGTGTATCTAACGCACTGTGACACCCGGTCCCAGAGGGGGAAAGGACAGTGTATCTAACGCACTGTGACACCTGGTCCCAGAGGGGGAAAGGACAGTGTATCTAACGCACTGTGACACCCGGTCCCAGAGGGGGAAAGGACAGTGTATCTAACGCACTGTGACACCCGGTCCCAGAGGGGGAAAGGACAGTGTATCTAACGCACTGTGACACCCGGTCCCAGAGGGGGAAAGGACAGTGTATCTAACGCACTGTGACACCCGGTCCCAGAGTGGGAAAGGACAGTGTATCTAACGCACTGTGACACCCGGTCCCAGAGGGGGAAAGGACAGTGTATCTAACGCACTGTGACACCCGGTCCCAGAGGGGGAAAGGACAGTGTATCTAACGCACTGTGACACCCGGTCCCAGAGGGGGAAAGGACAGTGTATCTAACGCACTGTGACACCCGGTCCCAGAGGGGGAAAGGACAGTGTATCTAACGCACTGTGACACCCGGTCCCAGAGGGGGAAAGGACAGTGTATCTAACGCACTGTGACACCCGGTCCCAGAGGGGGAAAGGACAGTGTATCTAACGCACTGTGACACCCGGTCCCAGAGGGGGAAAGGACAGTGTATCTAACGCACTGTGACACCCGGTCCCAGAGGGGGAAAGGACAGTGTATCTAACGCACTGTGACACCCGGTCCCAGAGGGGGAAAGGACAGTGTATCTAACGCACTGTGACACCCGGTCCCAGAGGGGGAAAGGACAGTGTATCTAACGCACTGTGACACCCGGTCCCAGAGGGGGAAAGGACAGTGTATCTAACGCACTGTGACACCCTGTCCCAGAGGGGGAAAGGACAGTGTATCTAACGCACTGTGACACCCGGTCCCAGAGGGGGAAAGGACAGTGTATCTGAAGTGCTGTAACACCTGGTCCCAGAGGTGGAAAGGACAGTGTATCTAACGCACTGTCACACCCGGTCCCATTGGGGAAATGACAGTGCATCTAAGACACTGTGACACCCTGTCCCAGAGGGGGAAAGGACAGTGTATCTAACGCCCTGTGACACCCGGTCCCAGAGGGGAAAAGGACAGTGTATCTAACGCACTGTGACACCCGGTCCCAGAGGGGGAAAGGACAGTGTATCTAACGCACTGTGACACCCGTCCCAGAGGGGAAAGGACAGTGTATCTAACGCACTGTGACACCCGGTCCCAGAGGGGGAAAGGACAGTGTAGCTAACGCACTGTGACACCCGGTCCCAGAGGGGGAAAGGACAGTGTATCTAACGCACTGTGACACCCGGTCCCAGGGGGGAAAGGACATTATATCTAACGCACTGTAACACCTGGTCCCAGAGGAGGAAAGGACAGTCTATCTAAAGCACCGGGAGACCCGGTCCCAGAGGGGGAAAGGACAGTGTATCTAACGCACTGTGACACCCGGTCCCAGAGGGGGAAAGGACAGTGTATCTAACGCACTGTGACACCCGGTCCCAGAGGGGGAAAGGACAGTGTATCTAACGCACTGTGACACCCGGTCCCAGAGGGGGAAAGGACAGTGTATCTAACGCACTGTGACACCCGGTCCCAGAGGGGGAAAGGACAGTGTATCTAACGCACTGTGACACCCGGTCCCAGAGGGGAAAGGACAGTGTATCTAACGCACTGTGACACCAGGTCCCAGAGGGGGAAAGGACAGTGTATCTAACGCACTGTGACACCCGGTCCCAGAGGGGGAAAGGACAGTGTATCTAACGCACTGTGACACCCGGTCCCAGAGGGGGAAAGGACAGTGTATCTAACGCACTGTGACACCGGTCCCAGAGGGGGAAAGGACAGTGTATCTAACGCACTGTGACACCCGGTCCCAGAGGGGGAAAGGACAGTGTATCTAACGCACTGTGACACCCGGTCCCAGAGGGGAAAGGACAGTGTATCTAACGCACTGTGACACCCGGTCCCAGAGGGGGAAAGGACAGTGTATCTAACGCAATGTGACACCCGGTCCCAGAGGGGAAAGGGACAGTGTATCTAACGCACTGTGACACCCGGTCCCAGAGGGGGAAAGGACAGTGTATCTAACGCACTGTGACACCCGGTCCCAGAGGGGGAAAGGACAGTGTATCTAACGCACTGTGACACCCGGTCCCAGAGGGGGAAAGGACAGTGTATCTAACGCACTGTGACACCCTGGTCCCAGAGGAGGAAAGGACAGTGTATCTAACGCACTGTGACACCCGGTCCCAGAGGGGGAAAGGACAGTGTATCTAACGCACTGTGACACCCGGTCCCAGAGGGGGAAAGGACAGTGTATCTAACGCACTGTGACACCTGGTCCCAGAGGGGGAAAGGACAGTGTATCTAACGCACTGTGACACCCGGTCCCAGAGGGGGAAAGGACAGTGTATCTAACGCACTGTGACACCCGGTCCCAGAGGGGAAAGGACAGTGTATCTAACGCACTGTGACACCCGGTCCCAGAGGGGGAAAGGACAGTGTATCTAACGCACTGTGACACCCGGTCCCAGAGGGGGAAAGGACAGTGTATCTAACGCACTGTGACACCCGGTCCCAGAGGGGAAAGGACAGTGTATCTAACGCACTGTGACACCCGGTCCCAGAGGGGGAAAGGACAGTGTATCTAACGCACTGTGACACCCGGTCCCAGAGGGGGAAAGGACAGTGTATCTAACGCACTGTGACACCCGGTCCCAGAGGGGGAAAGGACAGTGTATCTAACGCACTGTGACACCCGGTCCCAGAGGGGGAAAGGACAGTGTATCTAACGCACTGTGACACCCGGTCCCAGAGGGGGAAAGGACAGTGTATCTAACGCACTGTGACACCCGGTCCCAGAGGGGAAAGGACAGTGTATCTAACGCACTGTGACACCCGGTCCCAGAGGGGGAAAGGACAGTGTATCTAACGCACTGTGACACCCGGTCCCAGAGGGGGAAAGGACAGTGTATCTAACGCACTGTGACACCCGGTCCCAGAGGGGGAAAGGACAGTGTATCTAACGCACTGTGACACCCGGTCCCAGAGGGGGAAAGGACAGTGTATCTAACGCACTGTGACACCCGGTCCCAGAGGGGGAAAGGACAGTGTATCTAACGCACTGTGACACCCGGTCCCAGAGGGGGAAAGGACAGTGTATCTAACGCACTGTGACACCCGGTCCCAGAGGGGGAAAGGACAGTGTATCTAACGCACTGTGACACCCGGTCCCAGAGGGGAAAGGACAGTGTATCTAACGCACTGTGACACCCGGTCCCAGAGGAGGGAAAGGACAGTGTATCTAACGCACTGTGGCACCCGGTCCCAGAGGGGGAAAGGACAGTGTATCTAACGCACTGTGACACCCGGTCCCAGAGGGGGAAAGGACAGTGTATCTAACGCACTGTGACACATGGTCCCAGAGGGGAAAGGACAGTGTATCTAACGTACTGTGACACCCGGTCCCAGAGGGGGAAAGGACAGTGTATCTAACGCACTGTGACACCCGGTCCCAGAGGAGGGAAAGCACAGTGTATCTAACGCACTGTGACACCCGGTCCCAGAGGGGAAAGGACAGTGTATCTAACGCACTGTGACACCCTGGTCCCAGAGGGGAAAGGACAGTGTATCTAACGCACTGTGACACCCGGTCCCAGAGGGGGAAAGGACAGTGTATCTAACGCACTGTGACACCCGGTCCCAGAGGGGAAAGGACAGTGTATCTAACGCACTGTGACACCGGTCCCAGAGGGGGAAAGGACAGTGTATCTAACGCACTGTGACACCCGGTCCCAGAGGGGGAAAGGACAGTGTATCTAACGCACTGTGACACCCGGTCCCAGAGGGGGAAAGGACAGTGTATCTAACGCACTGTGACACCCGGTCCCAGAGGGGGAAAGGACAGTGTATCTAACGCACTGTGACACCCGGTCCCAGAGGGGGAAAGGACAGTGTATCTAACGCACTGTGACACCCGGTCCCAGAGGGGGAAAGGACAGTGTATCTAACGCACTGTGACACCCGGTCCCAGAGGGGGAAAGGACAGTGTATCTAACGCACTGTGACACCCGGTCCCAGAGGGGGAAAGGACAGTGTATCTAACGCACTGTGACACCCGGTCCCAGAGGGGAAAGGACAGTGTATCTAACGCACTGTGACACCCGGTCCCAGAGGGGAAAGGACAGTGTATCTAACGCACTGTGACACCCGGTCCCAGAGGGGAAAGGACAGTGTATCTAACGCACTGTGACACCGGTCCCAGAGGGGGAAAGGACAGTGTATCTAACGCACTGTGACACCCTGTCCCAGAGGGGGAAAGGACAGTGTATCTAACGCACTGTGACACCCCCGTCCCGGAGGGGGAAAGGACAGTGTATCTAACGCACTGTGACACCCGGTCCCAGAGGGAGAAAGGACAGTGTATCTAACGCACTGTTACACCCGGTCCCAGTGGGGGAAACACAGTGTATCTAACGCACTGTGACACCCGGTCCCAGAGGGGGAAAGGACAGTGTATCTAACGCACTGTGACACCCGGTCCCAGAGGGGGAAAGGACAGTGTATCTAACGCACTGTGACACCCGGTCCCAGAGGGGGAAAGGACAGTGTATCTAACGCACTGTGACACCCGGTCCCAGAGGGGGAAAGGACAGTGTATCTAACGCACTGTGACACCCGGTCCCAGAGGGGGAAAGGACAGTGTATCTAACGCACTGTGACACCCGGTCCCAGAGGGGGAAAGGACAGTGTATCTAACGCACTGTGACACCTGGTCCCAGAGGGGGAAAGGACAGTGTATCTAACGCACTGTGACACCCGGTCCCAGAGGGGGAAAGGACAGTGTATCTAACGCACTGTGACACCCGGTCCCAGAGGAGGAAAGGACAGTGTATCTAACGCACTGTGACACCCGGTCCCAGAGGGGAAAGGACAGTGTATCTAACGCACGGTGACACCCGGTCCCAGGGGGGGAAAGGACAGTTTATCTAACGCACTGTGACACCCGGTCCAGGACGGGGAAAGGACAGTGTATCTAACGCACTTTGAGACCCGCTCCAGAAGGGGAAAAGGACAGTGTATCTAACGCACTGTGACACCCGGTCCCAGAGGGGGAAAGGACAGTGTATCTTACGCACTATGACACCCGGTCCCAGAGGGGGAAAGGACAGTGTATCTAACGGACTGTGACACCCGGTCCCAGAGGAGGAAAGGACAGTGTATCTAACGCACTGTGACACCCGGTCCCAGAGGGGGAAAGGACAGTGTATCTAACGCACTGTGACACCCGGTCCCAGAGGGGGAAAGGACAGTGTATCTAACGCACTGTGACACCCGGTCCCAGAGGGGGAAAGGACAGTGTATCTAACGCACTGTGACACCCGGTCCCAGAGGGGGAAAGGACAGTGTATCTAACGCACTGTGACACCCGGTCCCAGAGGGGAAAGGACAGTGTATCTAACGCACTGTGACACCCGGTCCCAGAGGGGGAAAGGACAGTGTATCTAACGCACTGTGACACCCTGGTCCCAGAGGGGGAAAGGACAGTGTATCTAACGCACTGTGACACCCGGTCCCAGAGGGGGAAAGGACAGTGTATCTAACGCACTGTGACACCCGGTCCCAGAGGGGGAAAGGACAGTGTATCTAACGCACTGTGACACCCGGTCCCAGAGGGGGAAAGGACAGTGTATCTAACGCACTGTGACACCCTGTCCCAGAGGGGGAAAGGACAGTGTATCTAACGCACTGTGACACCTGGTCCCAGAGGGGGAAAGGACAGTGTATCTAACGCACTGTGACACCTGGTCCCAGAGGAGGAAAGGACAGTGTATCTAACGCACTGTGACACCCGGTCCCAGAGGGGGAAAGGACAGTGTATCTAACGCACTGTGACACCCGGTCCCAGAGGGGGAAAGGACAGTGTATCTAACGCACTGTGACACCCGGTCCCAGAGGGGGAAAGGACAGTGTATCTAACGCACTGTGACACCCGGTCCCAGAGGGGGAAAGGACAGTGTATCTAACGCACTGTGACACCCGGTCCCAGAGGGGGAAAGGACAGTGTATCTAACGCACTGTGACACCCGGTCCCAGAGGGGGAAAGGACAGTGTATCTAACGCACTGTGACACCCGGTCCCAGAGGGGAAAGGACAGTGTATCTAACGCACTGTGACACCCGGTCCCAGAGGGGGAAAGGACAGTGTATCTAACGCACTGTGACACCCGGTCCCAGAGGGGAAAGGACAGTGTATCTAACGCACTGTGACACCCGGTCCCAGAGGGGGAAAGGACAGTGTATCTAACGCACTGTGACACCCGGTCCCAGAGGGGGAAAGGACAGTGTATCTAACGCACTGTGACACCCGGTCCCAGAGGGGGAAAGGACAGTGTATCTAACGCACTGTGACACCCGGTCCCAGAGGGGGAAAGGACAGTGTATCTAACGCACTGTGACACCCGGTCCCAGAGGGGGAAAGGACAGTGTATCTAACGCACTGTGACACCCGGTCCCAGAGGGGGAAAGGACAGTGTATCTAACGCACTGTGACACCCGGTCCCAGAGGGGGAAAGGACAGTGTATCTAACGCACTGTGACACCCGGTCCCAGAGGGGAAAGGACAGTGTATCTAACGCACTGTGACACCCGGTCCCAGAGGGGGAAAGGACAGTGTATCTAACGCACTGTGACACCCGGTCCAGAGGGGAAAGGACAGTGTATCTAACGCACTGTGACACCCGGTCCCAGAGGGGAAAGGACAGTGTATCTAACGCACTGTGACACCCGGTCCCAGAGGGGGAAAGGACAGTGTATCTAACGCACTGTGACACCCGGTCCCAGAGGGGGAAAGGACAGTGTATCTAACGCACTGTGACACCCGGTCCCAGAGGGGAAAGGACAGTGTATCTAACGCACTGTGACACCCGGTCCCAGAGGGGGAAAGGACAGTGTATCTAACGCACTGTGACACCCGGTCCCAGAGGGGGAAAGGACAGTGTATCTAACGCACTGTGACACCCGGTCCCAGAGGGGGAAAGGACAGTGTATCTAACGCTCTGTGACACCCGGTCCCAGAGGGGGAAAGGACATTGTATCTAACGCACTGTGACACCTGGTCCCAGAGGGGAAAGGACAGTGTATCTAACGCACTGTGACACCCGGTCCCAGAGGGGAAGGTCAGTGTATCTAACGCACTGTGACACCTGGTCCCAGAGGGGGAAAGGACAGTGTATCTAACGCACTGTGACACCCGGTCCCAGAGGGGGAAAGGACAGTGTATCTAACGCACTGTGACACCGGTCCCAGAGGGGGAAAGGACAGTGTATCTAACGCACTGTGACACCCGGTCCCAGAGGGGGAAAGGACAGTGTATCTAACGCACTGTGACACCCGGTCCCAGAGGGGAAAGGACAGTGTATCTAACGCACTGTGACACCCGGTCCCAGAGGGGAAAGGACATTGTATCTAACGTACTGTGACACCCGGTCCCAGAGGCGGAAAGGACAGTGTATCTGACGCACTGTGACACCCGGTCCCAGAGGGGGAAAGGACAGTGTATCTAACGCACTGTGACACCCGGTCCCAGATAGGGAAAGGACAGTGTATCTAACGCAGAGTGACACCCGGTCCCAGAGGGGGAAAGGACAGTGTATCTAACGCACTGTGACACCTGGTCCCAGAGGGGGAAAGGACAGTGTATCTAACGCACTGTGACACCCGGTCCCAGAGGGGAAAGGACAGTGTATCTAACGCACTGTGACACCCGGTCCCAGAGGGGGAAAGGACAGTGTATCTAACGCACTGTGACACCCGGTCCCAGAGGGGGAAAGGACAGTGTATCAAACGCACTGTGAACCCGGTCCCAGAGGGGAAGAAGACAGTGTATCTAACGCACTGTGACACCCGGTCCCAGAGGGGGAAAGGACAGTGTATCTAACGCACTGTGACACCCGGTCCCAGAGGGGGAAAGGACAGTGTATCTAACGCACTGTGACACCCGGTCCCAGAGGGGGAAAGGACAGTGTATCTAACGCACTGTGACACCAGGTCCCAGAGGGGAAAAGACAGTGTATCTAACGCACTGTGACACCCTGTCCCAGAGGGGGAAAGGACAGTGTATCTAACGCACTGTAACACCCGGTCCCAGAGGGCAAAAGACAGGGTATCTAACGCACTGTGACACCCGGTCCCAGAGGGGGAAAGGACAGTGTATCTAACGCACTGTGACACCCGGTCCCAGAGGGGAAAGGACAGTGTATCTAACGCACTGTGACACCCGGTCCCAGAGGGGGAAAGGACAGTGTATCTAACGCACTGTGACACCCTGGTCCCAGAGGGGGAAAGGACAGTGTATCTAACGCACTGTGACACCCGGTCCCAGAGGGGGAAAGGACAGTGTATCTAACGCACTGTGACACCCGGTCCCAGAGGGGGAAAGGACAGTGTATCTAACGCACTGTGACACCCGGTCCCAGAGGGGGAAAGGACAGTGTATCTAACGCACTGTGACACCCTGGTCCCAGAGGGGGAAAGGACAGTGTATCTAACGCACTGTGACACCCGGTCCCAGAGGGGGAAAGGACAGTGTATCTAACGCACTGTGACACCCGGTCCCAGAGGGGGAAAGGACAGTGTATCTAACGCACTGTGACACCCGGTCCCAGAGGGGAAAGGACAGTGTATCTAACGCACTGTGACACCCGGTCCCAGAGGGGGAAAGGACAGTGTATCTAACGCACTGTGACACCCGGTCCCAGAGGGGGAAAGGACAGTGTATCTAACGCACTGTGACACCCGGTCCCAGAGGGGGAAAGGACAGTGTATCTAACGCACTGTGACACCCGGTCCCAGAGGGGGAAAGGACAGTGTATCTAACGCACTGTGACACCCGGTCCCAGAGGGGGAAAGGACAGTGTATCTAACGCACTGTGACACCCGGTCCCAGAGGGGGAAAGGACAGTGTATCTAACGCACTGTGACACCCGGTCCCAGAGGGGGAAAGGACAGTGTATCTAACGCACTGTGACACCCGGTCCCAGAGGGGGAAAGGACAGTGTATCTAACGCACTGTGACACCCGGTCCCAGAGGGGGAAAGGACAGTGTATCTAACGCACTGTGACACCCGGTCCCAGAGGGGGAAAGGACAGTGTATCTAACGCACTGTGACACCCGGTCCCAGAGGGGGAAAGGACAGTGTATCTAACGCACTGTGACACCCGGTCCCAGAGGGGGAAAGGACAGTGTATCTAACGCACTGTGACACCCGGTCCCAGAGGGGAAAGGACAGTGTATCTAACGCACTGTGACACCCTGGTCCCAGAGGGGGAAAGGACAGTGTATCTAACGCACTGTGACACCCGGTCCCAGAGGGGGAAAGGACAGTGTATCTAACGCACTGTGACACCCGGTCCCAGAGGGGGAAAGGACAGTGTATCTAACGCACTGTGACACCCGGTCCCAGAGGGGGAAAGGACAGTGTATCTAACGCACTGTGACACCCGGTCCCAGAGGGGGAAAGGACAGTGTATCTAACGCACTGTGACACCCGGTCCCAGAGGGGGAAAGGACAGTGTATCTAACGCACTGTGACACCCGGTCCCAGAGGGGAAAGGACAGTGTATCTAACGCACTGTGACACCCGGTCCCAGAGGGGGAAAGGACAGTGTATCTAACGCACTGTGACACCCGGTCCCAGAGGGGGAAAGGACAGTGTATCTAACGCACTGTGACACCCGGTCCCAGAGGGGGAAAGGACAGTGTATCTAACGCACTGTGACACCCGGTCCCAGAGGGGAAAGGACAGTGTATCTAACGCACTGTGACACCCGGTCCCAGAGGGGGAAAGGACAGTGTATCTAACGCACTGTGACACCCTGGTCCCAGAGGGGGAAAGGACAGTGTATCTAACGCACTGTGACACCCGGTCCCAGAGGGGGAAAGGACAGTGTATCTAACGCACTGTGACACCCGGTCCCAGAGGGGGAAAGGACAGTGTATCTAACGCACTGTGACACCCGGTCCCAGAGGGGGAAAGGACAGTGTATCTAACGCACTGTGACACCCGGTCCCAGAGGGGGAAAGGACAGTGTATCTAACGCACTGTGACACCCTGGTCCCAGAGGGGAAAGGACAGTGTATCTAACGCACTGTGACACCCGGTCCCAGAGGGGAAAGGACAGTGTATCTAACGCACTGTGACACCCGGTCCCAGAGGGGGAAAGGACAGTGTATCTAACGCACTGTGACACCCGGTCCCAGAGGGGGAAAGGACAGTGTATCTAACGCACTGTGACACCCGGTCCCAGAGGGGGAAAGGACAGTGTATCTAACGCACTGTGACACCCGGTCCCAGAGGGGGAAAGGACAGTGTATCTAACGCACTGTGACACCCGGTCCCAGAGGGGAAAGGACAGTGTATCTAACGCACTGTGACACCCGGTCCCAGAGGGGAAAGGACAGTGTATCTAACGCACTGTGACACCCGGTCCCAGAGGGGAAAGGACAGTGTATCTAACGCACTGTGACACCCGGTCCCAGAGGGGAAAAGGACAGTGTATCTAACGCACTGTGACACCCGGTCCCAGAGGGGAAAGGACAGTGTATCTAACGCACTGTGACACCCGGTCCCAGAGGGGGAAAGGACAGTGTATCTAACGCACTGTGACACCCGGTCCCAGAGGAGGAAAGGACAGTGTATCTAACGCACTGTGACACCCGGTCCCAGAGGGGGAAAGGACAGTGTATCTAACGCACTGTGACACCCGGTCCCAGAGGGGGAAAGGACAGTGTATCTAACGCACTGTGACACCGGTCCCAGAGGGGGAAAGGACAGTGTATCTAACGCACTGTGACACCGGTCCCAGAGGGGAAAGGACAGTGTATCTAACGCACTGTGACACCCGGTCCCAGAGGGGGAAAGGACAGTGTATCTAACGCACTGTGACACCCGGTCCCAGAGGGGGAAAGGACAGTGTATCTAACGCACTGTGACACCCGGTCCCAGAGGGGGAAAGGACAGTGTATCTAACGCACTGTGACACCCGGTCCCAGAGGGGGAAAGGACAGTGTATCTAACGCACTGTGACACCCGGTCCCAGAGGGGGAAAGGACAGTGTATCTAACGCACTGTGACACCCGGTCCCAGAGGGGGAAAGGACAGTGTATCTAACGCACTGTGACACCCGGTCCCAGAGGGGAAAGGACAGTGTATCTAACGCACTGTGACACCCGGTCCCAGAGGGGGAAAGGACAGTGTATCTAACGCACTGTGACACCCGGTCCCAGAGGGGAAAGGACAGTGTATCTAACGCACTGTGACACCCGGTCCCAGAGGGGGAAAGGACAGTGTATCTAACGCACTGTGACACCCGGTCCCAGAGGGGGAAAGGACAGTGTATCTAACGCACTGTGACACCCGGTCCCAGAGGGGGAAAGGACAGTGTATCTAACGCACTGTGACACCCGGTCCCAGAGGGGGAAAGGACAGTGTATCTAACGCACTGTGACACCCGGTCCCAGAGGGGGAAAGGACAGTGTATCTAACGCACTGTGACACCCGGTCCCAGAGGGGGAAAGGACAGTGTATCTAACGCACTGTGACACCCGGTCCCAGAGGGGGAAAGGACAGTGTATCTAACGCACTGTGACACCCGGTCCCAGAGGGGGAAAGGACAGTGTATCTAACGCACTGTGACACCCGGTCCCAGAGGGGGAAAGGACAGTGTATCTAACGCACTGTGACACCCTGTCCCAGAGGGGGAAAGGACAGTGTATCTAACGCACTGTGACACCCAGTCCCAGAGGGGGAAAGGACAGTGTATCTAACGCACTGTGACAGCCGGTCGCAGGAGGGGAAAGGACAGTGTATCTAACGCACTGTGACAGCCGGTCCCAGAGGGGGAAAGGACAGTGTATCTAACGCACTGTGACACCCGGGCCCAGAGGGGGAAAGGACAGTGTATCTAACGCACTGTGACACCTGATCCCAGACGGGGAAAGGACAGTGCATCTAACGCACTGTGAAATCCTGGTCCCAGAGGGCAAAGGACAGTGTGTCTAACGAACGGTGACACTCGGTGCCAGAGGTGTAAAGGGACAGTGTAACTAACGCACTGTGACACCCGGTCCCAGAGGGGAAATGGACAGTGTATCTAATGCACTGGGAAAGCCGTTCCCAGAGGGGGAAAGGACAGTGTATCTAACGCACTGTGACACCCGGTCCCAGAGGGGGAAAGGACAGTGTATCTAACGCACTGTGACACCCGGTCCCAGAGGGGGAAAGGACAGTGTATCTAACGCACTGTGACACCCGGTCCCAGAGGGGGAAAGGACAGTGTATCTAACGCACTGTGTAACCTGGTCCCAGAGGGGGAAAGGACAGTGTATCTAACGCACTGTGATACCCGGGTCCCAGAGGGGGAAAGGACAGTGTATCTAACGCACTGTGACACCCGGTCCCAGAGGGGGAAAGGACAGTGTATCTAACGCACTGTGTAACCCGGTCCCAGAGGGGGAAAGGACAGTGTATCTAACGCACTGTGACACCCGGTCCCAGAGGGGGAAAGGACAGTGTATCTAACGCACTGTGACACCCGGTCCCAGAGGGGGAAAGGACAGTGTATCTAACGCACTGTGACACCCGGTCCCAGAGGGGGAAAGGACAGTGTATCTAACGCACTGTGACACCCGGTCCCAGAGGGGGAAAGGACAGTGTATCTAACGCACTGTGACACCCGGTCCCAGAGGGGAAAGGACAGTGTATCTAACGCACTGTGACACCCTGGTCCCAGAGGGGAAAGGACAGTGTATCTAACGCACTGTGACACCCGGTCCCAGAGGGGGAAAGGACAGTGTATCTAACGCACTGTGACACCCGGTCCCAGAGGGGGAAAGGACAGTGTATCTAACGCACTGTGACACCCGGTCCCAGAGGGGGAAAGGACAGTGTATCTAACGCACTGTGACACCCGGTCCCAGAGGGGAAAGGACAGTGTATCTAACGCACTGTGACACCCGGTCCCAGAGGGGGAAAGGACAGTCTATCTAACGCATTGTGACACCCGGTCCCAGAGGGGGAAAGGACAGTGTATCTAACGCACTGTGACACCCAGTCCCAGAGGGGGAAAGGACAGTGTATCTAACGCACTGTGACACCCGATCTTCGAGGTGGAAAGGACAGTGTATCTAACGCACTGTGACAACCGGTCCAAGCTGGCGAAAGGACAGTGTATCTAACGCACTGTGACACCCGGTCCAGAGCGGGAAAGGACAGTGTATCTAACGCACTGTGAAACCCGGTCCCAGAGGGGGAAAGGACAGTGTATCTAACGCACTGTGACACCTGGTCCCAGAGGGGGAAAGGACAGTGTATCTAACGCACTGTGACACCCGGTCCCAGAGGGGGAAAGGACAGTGTATCTAACGCACTGTGACACCCGGTCCCAGAGGGGAAAGGACAGTGTATCTAACGCACTGTGACACCCGGTCCCAGAGGGGAAAGGACAGTGTATCTAACGCACTGTGACACCCGGTCCCAGAGGGGGAAAGGACAGTGTATCTAACGCACTGTGACACCCGGTCCCAGAGGGGGAAAGGACAGTGTATCTAACGCACTGTGACACCCGGTCCCAGAGGGGGAAAGGACAGTGTATCTAACGCACTGTGACACCCGGTCCCAGAGGGGGAAAGGACAGTGTATCTAACGCACTGTGACACCCGGTCCCAGAGGGGGAAAGGACAGTGTATCTAACGCACTGTGACACCCGGTCCAGAGGGGGAAAGGACAGTGTATCTAACGCACTGTGACACCCGGTCCCAGAGGGGGAAAGGACAGTGTATCTAACGCACTGTGACACCCGGTCCCAGAGGGGGAAAGGACAGTGTATCTAACGCACTGTGACACACGGTCCCAGAGGGGGAAAGGACAGTGTATCTAACGCACTGTGACACCCGGTCCCAGAGGGGGAAAGGACAGTGTATCTAACGCACTGTGACACCCGGTCCCAGAGGGGGAAAGGACAGTGTATCTAACGCACTGTGACACCCGGTCCCAGAGGGGGAAAGGACAGTGTATCTAACGCACTGTGACACCCGGTCCCAGAGGGGGAAAGGACAGTGTATCTAACGCACTGTGACACCCGGTCCCAGAGGGGGAAAGGACAGTGTATCTAACGCACTGTGACACCCGGTCCCAGAGGGGGAAAGGACAGTGTATCTAACGCACTGTGACACCCCGTCCCGGAGGGGGAAAGGACAGTGTATCTAACGCACTGTGACACCCCCGTCCCGGAGGGGGAAAGGACAGTGTATCTAACGCACTGTGACACCCGGTCCCAGAGGGGGAAAGGACAGTGTATCTAACGCACTGTGACACCCGGGTCCCAGAGGGGGAAAGGACAGTGTATCTAACGCACTGTGACACCCGGTCCCAGAGGGGAAAGGACAGTGTATCTAACGCACTGTGACACCCGGTCCCAGAGGGGGAAAGGACAGTGTATCTAACGCACTGTGACACCCGGTCCCAGAGGGGAAAGGACAGTGTATCTAACGCACTGTGACACCCGGTCCCAGAGGGGAAAGGACAGTGTATCTAACGCACTGTGACACCCGGTCCCAGAGGGGGAAAGGACAGTGTATCTAACGCACTGTGACACCCGGTCCCAGAGGTGGAAAGGACAGTGTACCTAACGCACTGTGACACCCGGTGCCAGAGGGGGAAAGGACAGTGTATCTAAAGCACTGTGACACCAGGTCCAAGAGGGGTAATGGACAGTGTATCTAACGCACTGTGACACCCGGTCCCAGGGGTGGAAAGGACAGTGTATCTAACGCACTGTGACACCCGGTCCCAGAGGGGGAAAGGACAGTGCATCTAACGCACTGTGACACCAGGTCCCAGAGGGGGAAAGGACAGTGTATCTAACGAACTGTGACACCCGGTCCCAAAGGGGGAAAGGACAGTGTATCTAAGGCACTGTGACACCCGGTTCCTGAGGGGGAAAGGACAGTGTATCTAACGCACTGTGACACCCGGTCCCAGAGGGGGAAAGGACAGTGTATCTAACGCACTGTGACACCCGGTCCCAGAGGGGGAAAGGACAGTGTATCTAACGCACTGTGACACCCGGTCCCAGAGGGGGAAAGGACAGTGTATCTAACGCACTGTGACACCCGGTCCCAGAGGGGGAAAGGACAGTGTATCTAACGCACTGTGACACCCGGTCCCAGAGGGGGAAAGGACAGTGTATCTAACGCACTGTGACACCCGGTCCCAGAGGGGGAAAGGACAGTGTATCTAACGCACTGTGACACCCGGTCCCAGAGGGGGAAAGGACAGTGTATCTAACGCACTGTGACACCCGGTCCCAGAGGGGGAAAGGACAGTGTATCTAACGCACTGTGACACCCGGTCCCAGAGGGGAAAGGACAGTGTATCTAACGCACTGTGACACCCGGTCCCAGAGGGGGAAAGGACAGTGTATCTAACGCACTGTGACACCCGGTCCCAGAGGGGAAAGGACAGTGTATCTAACGCACTGTGACACCCGGTCCCAGAGGGGGAAAGGACAGTGTATCTAACGCACTGTGACACCCGGTCCCAGAGGGGGAAAGGACAGTGTATCTAACGCACTGTGACACCCGGTCCCAGAGGGGGAAAGGACAGTGTATCTAACGCACTGTGACACCCGGTCCCAGAGGGGGAAAGGACAGTGTATCTAACGCACTGTGACACCCGGTCCCAGAGGGGGAAAGGACAGTGTATCTAACGCACTGTGACACCGGTCCCAGAGGGGGAAAGGACAGTGTATCTAACGCACTGTGACACCCGGTCCCAGAGGGGAAAGGACAGTGTATCTAACGCACTGTGACACCCGGTCCCAGAGGGGGAAAGGACAGTGTATCTAACGCACTGTGACACCCTGGTCCCAGAGGGGAAAGGACAGTGTATCTAACGCACTGTGACACCCGGTCCCAGAGGGGGAAAGGACAGTGTATCTAACGCACTGTGACACCCGGTCCCAGAGGGGAAAGGACAGTGTATCTAACGCACTGTGACACCGGTCCCAGAGGGGAAAGGACAGTGTATCTAACGCACTGTGACACCGGTCCCAGAGGGGGAAAGGACAGTGTATCTAACGCACTGTGACACCCGGTCCCAGAGGGGGAAAGGACAGTGTATCTAACGCACTGTGACACCCGGTCCCAGAGGGGGAAAGGACAGTGTATCTAACGCACTGTGACACCCGGTCCCAGAGGGGGAAAGGACAGTGTATCTAACGCACTGTGACACCCGGTCCCAGAGGGGGAAAGGACAGTGTATCTAACGCACTGTGACACCCGGTCCCAGAGGGGGAAAGGACAGTGTATCTAACGCACTGTGACACCCGGTCCCAGAGGGGAAAGGACAGTGTATCTAACGCACTGTGACACCAGGTCCCAGAGGGGGAAAGGACAGTGTATCTAACGCACTGTGACACCCGGTCCCAGAGGGGGAAAGGACAGTGTATCTAACGCACTGTGACACCCGGTCCCAGAGGGGAAAGGACAGTGTATCTAACGCACTGTGACACCCGGTCCCAGAGGGGGAAAGGACAGTGTATCTAACGCACTGTGACACCCGGTCCCAGAGGGGGAAAGGACAGTGTATCTAACGCACTGTGACACCAGGTCCCAGAGGGGGAAAGGACAGTGTATCTAACGCACTGTGACACCCGGTCCAGAGGGGGAAAGGACAGTGTATCTAACGCACTGTGACACCCGGTCCCAGAGGGGGAAAGGACAGTGTATCTAACGCACTGTGACACCCTGGTCCCAGAGGGGAAAGGACAGTGTATCTAACGCACTGTGACACCCGGTCCAGAGGGGGAAAGGACAGTGTATCTAACGCACTGTGACACCCGGTCCCAGAGGGGGAAAGGACAGTGTATCTAACGCACTGTGACACCCGGTCCCAGAGGGGAAAGGACAGTGTATCTAACGCACTGTGACACCCGGTCCAGAGGGGGAAAGGACAGTGTATCTAACGCACTGTGACACCAGGTCCCAGAGGGGGAAAGGACAGTGTATCTAACGCACTGTGACACCCGGTCCCAGAGGGGGAAAGGACAGTGTATCTAACGCACTGTGACACCCGGTCCCAGAGGGGGAAAGGACAGTGTATCTAACGCACTGTGACACCCGGTCCCAGAGGGGGAAAGGACAGTGTATCTAACGCACTGTGACACCCGGTCCCAGAGGGGGAAAGGACAGTGTATCTAAAGCACTGTGACACTCTGTCCCAGAGGAGGAAAGGACAGTGTATCTAAAGCACTGTGACACCCGGTCCCAGAGGGGGAAAGGACAGTGTATCTAACGCACTGTGACACCCGGTCCCAGAGGGGCAAAGGACAGTGTATCTAACGCACTGTGACACCCGGTCCCAGAGGGGGAAAGGACAGTGTATCTAACGCACTGTGACACCCTGGTCCCAGAGGGGGAAAGGACAGTGTATCTAACGCACTGTGACACCCGGTCCCAGAGGGGGAAAGGACAGTGTATCTAACGCACTGTGACACCCGGTCCCAGAGGGGGAAAGGACAGTGTATCTAACGCACTGTGACACCCGGTCCCAGAGGGGGAAAGGACAGTGTATCTAACGCACTGTGACACCCGGTCCCAGAGGGGGAAAGGACAGTGTATCTAACGCACTGTGACACCCGGTCCCAGAGGGGGAAAGGACAGTGTATCTAACGCACTGTGACACCCGGTCCCAGAGGGGGAAAGGACAGTGTATCTAACGCACTGTGACACCCGGTCCCAGAGGGGGAAAGGACAGTGTATCTAACGCACTGTGACACCCGGTCCCAGAGGGGGAAAGGACAGTGTATCTAACGCACTGTGACACCCGGTCCCAGAGGGGGAAAGGACAGTGTATCTAACGCACTGTGACACCCGGTCCCAGAGGGGGAAAGGACAGTGTATCTAACGCACTGTGACACCCGGTCCCAGAGGGGGAAAGGACAGTGTATCTAACGCACTGTGACACCAGGTCCCAGAGGGGGAAAGGACAGTGTATCTAACGCACTGTGACACCCGGTCCCAGAGGGGGAAAGGACAGTGTATCTAACGCACTGTGACACCCGGTCCCAGAGGGGGAAAGGACAGTGTATCTAACGCACTGTGACACCCGGTCCCAGAGGGGGAAAGGACAGTGTATCTAACGCACTGTGACACCCGGTCCCAGAGGGGGAAAGGACAGTGTATCTAACGCACTGTGACACCCGGTCCCAGAGGGGGAAAGGACAGTGTATCTAACGCACTGTGACACCCGGTCCCAGAGGGGGAAAGGACAGTGTATCTAACGCACTGTGACACCCGGTCCCAGAGGGGGAAAGGACAGTGTATCTAACGCACTGTGACACCCGGTCCCAGAGGGGGAAAGGACAGTGTATCTAACGCACTGTGACACCCGGTCCCAGAGGGGGAAAGGACAGTGTATCTAACGCACTGTGACACCCGGTCCCAGAGGGGGAAAGGACAGTGTATCTAACGCACTGTGACACCCGGTCCCAGAGGGGGAAAGGACAGTGTATCTAACGCACTGTGACACCCGGTCCCAGAGGGGGAAAGGACAGTGTATCTAACGCACTGTGACACCCGGTCCCAGAGGGGGAAAGGACAGTGTATCTAACGCACTGTGACACCCGGTCCCAGAGGGGGAAAGGACAGTGTATCTAACGCACTGTGACACCCGGTCCCAGAGGGGGAAAGGACAGTGTATCTAACGCACTGTGACACCCGGTCCCAGAGGGGGAAAGGACAGTGTATCTAACGCACTGTGACACCCGGTCCCAGAGGGGAAAGGACAGTGTATCTAACGCACTGTGACACCCGGTCCCAGAGGGGGAAAGGACAGTGTATCTAACGCACTGTGACACCCGGTCCCAGAGGGGGAAAGGACAGTGTATCTAACGCACTGTGACACCCGGTCCCAGAGGGGGAAAGGACAGTGTATCTAACGCACTGTGACACCCGGTCCCAGAGGGGGAAAGGACAGTGTATCTAACGCACTGTGACACCCGGTCCCAGAGGGGGAAAGGACAGTGTATCTAACGCACTGTGACACCCGGTCCCAGAGGGGAAAGGACAGTGTATCTAACGCACTGTGACACCCGGTCCCAGAGGGGAAAGGACAGTGTATCTAACGCACTGTGACACCCGGTCCCAGAGGGGAAAGGACAGTGTATCTAACGCACTGTGACACCCGGTCCCAGAGGGGGAAAGGACAGTGTATCTAACGCACTGTGACACCCTGGTCCCAGAGGGGAAAGGACAGTGTATCTAACGCACTGTGACACCCGGTCCCAGAGGGGAAAGGACAGTGTATCTAACGCACTGTGACACCCTGTCCCAGAGGGGAAAGGACAGTGTATCTAAC
>NW_024470796.1:227500-241265 GCF_017639515.1 Carcharodon carcharias | reverse complement strand
CTCTCTCTCCATCCTCTCTCTCTCTCTCTCCATCCTCTCTCTCTCTCCCTCCATCCTCTCTCTCTCTCTCTCCATCCTCTCTCTCTCTCTCTCCATCCTCTCTCTCTCTCTCTCCATCCTCTCTCTCTCTCTCTCCATCCTCTCTCTCCCTCTCTCCATCCTCTCTCTATCTCTCTCCATCCTCTCTCTATCTCTCTCCATCCTCTCTCCATCCTCTCTCTCCCTCCATCCTCTCTCTCTCTCCATCCTCTCTCTCTCTATCCTTCTCTCTCTCTTCATCCTTCTCTCTCTCTTCATCCTTCTCTCTCTCCATCCTTCTCTCTCTCCATCCTTCTCTCTCTCCATCCTTCTCTCTCTCCATCCTTCTCTCTCTCCATCCTTCTCTCTCTCCCTCCTTCTCTCTCTCCATCCTTCTCTCTCTCTCTCTCCTTCCTTCTCTCTCTCTCCATCCTTCTCTCCCTCTCCATCCTTCTCTCCCTCTCCATCCTTCTCTCTCTCCATCCTTCTCTCTCTCCATCCTCTCTCTCTCTCTCCATCCGCTCTCTACCTCTCCGTCCTCCCTCAGTCTCTCTCTTCGTCCTCCCTCACTCTCTCTCTCTCCGTCCTCCCTCAGTCTCTCTCTCTCTCTCCCTGTCCTCCCTCAGTCTCTCTCTTTCCATCCTCCCTCACTCTCTCTCTCTCCGTCCTCCCTCACTCTCAATCTCTCCTTCCTCACTCTCTCTCTCAGGGTCCTCCCTCACTCACTCTATCGCTTGGTCTTCCCTCACTCTCTCTCTCTCTGTCCTCCCTCACTCTCAATCTCTCCTTCCTCCCTCTCTCTCTCTGGGTCCTCCCTCACTCACTCTATCGCTTGGTCTTCCCTCACTCTCTCTCTCTCCGTCCTCCCTCACTCTCTCTCTCTCTCTCTCTCTGTCCTCTCTCTCTCTCTCTCTGTCCTCTCTCTCTCTATCTCTCTGTCCTCTCTCTCTCTATCTCTCTGTCCTCTCTCTCTCTCTCTCCATCCTCTCTCTCTCTCTCCATCCTCCCTCTCTCTCTGCATCCACCCTCTCTCTCTCTCCATCCTTCCTCTATCTCTCTCCATCCACCCTCTCTCTCTCTCCATCCTCTCTCTCTCTCCATCCTCTCTCTCTCTCCATCCTCTCTCTCTCTCCATCCTCTCTCTCTCTCCATCCTCTCACTCTCTCCATCCTCTCACTCTCTCCATCCTCTCACTCTCTCTCTCCATCCTCTC
Organism: Carcharodon carcharias; assembly: GCF_017639515.1. Taxonomy (NCBI): domain Eukaryota; kingdom Metazoa; phylum Chordata; class Chondrichthyes; order Lamniformes; family Lamnidae; genus Carcharodon; species Carcharodon carcharias. Next base: position 240,034 of record NW_024470796.1, on the reverse strand, counting down.
ACTCTCTCTCTCCATCCTCTCTCTCTCTCTCCATCCTCTCTCTCTCTCCATCCTCTCCCTCTCTCTCTCCATCGTCTCTCGCTCCATCCTCTCTCTCTCTCCATCCTTATCTCTCTCTCCATCCTCTCTGTCTCGCTGTCCATCCTCTCTCTCTCTCCATCCTCTCTCTCTCTCTCTCCATCCTCTCTCTCTCTCTCTCTCCATCCTCTCTCTCTCTCCATCCTCTCTCTCTCTCCATCCTCTCTCTCTCTCCAACCTCTCTCTCTCTCCAACCTCTCTCTCTCTCTCCATCCTCTCCCTCTCTCCATCCTCTCTCTCTCTCCATCCTCTCTCTCTATCCTCTCTCTCTCTATCCTCTCTCTCTATATCCTCTCTCTCTATATCCTCTCTCTCTATATCCTCTCTCTCTATCCTCTCTCTCTCTCTCTATCCTCTCTCTCTCTCTCTCTCCATCCTCTCTCTCTCTCTCTCTCCATCCTCTCGCTCTCTCTCTCCATCCTCTCTCTATCACTCCATCCTCTCTCTAACACTCCATCCTCTCTCTATCACTCCATCCTCTCTCTCTCTCTCCATCCTCTCTCTACCTCTCCGTCCTCCTTCACTCTCTCTCTCTCCGTCCTCCCTCAGTCTCTCTCTTTCCATCCACCCTCGCTCTCTCTCTCTCCGTCCTCCCTCACTCTCAATCTCTCCTTCCTCCCTCTCTCTCTTTGGGTCCACCCTCACTCACTCTATCTCTTGGTCTTCCCTCACTCTCTCTCTCTCCGTCCTCCCTCACTCTCTCTCTCTCTGTCCTCACTCTCTCTCTCTCTGTCCTCTCTCTCTCTCTCTCTGTCCTCTCTCTCTCTCTCTTTGTCCTCTCTCTCTCTCTCTTTGTCCTCTCTCTCTCTCTCTCTGTCCTCTCTCTCTCTCTCTCTGTCCCTCTGTCCTCTCTCTCTCTCTTTTTGTCCTCTCTCTCTCTCTGTCCTCTCTCTCTCTCTCTCTCTGTCCTCTCTCTCTCTCTCTCTCTGTCCTCTCTCTCTCTCTCTGTCCTCTCTCTCTCTCTCTGTCCTCTCTCTCTCTCTCTCTGTCCTCTCTCTCTCTCTCTGTCCTCTCTCTCTCTCTCTGTCCTCTCTCTCTCTCTCTCTCTCTCCATCCTCTCTCTCGCTCCATCCTCTCTCTCTATCTCTCCATCCTCTCTCTCTCTCTCCATCCTCTCTCTCTCTCTCTTCATCCTTCTCTCTCTCCATCCTTCTCTCTCTCCATCCTTCTCTCTCTCCATCCTTCTCTCTCTCCATCCTTCTCTCTCTCCATCCTTCTCTCTCTCCATCCTTCTCTCTCTCCATCCTTCTCTCTCTCCATCCTTCTCTCTCTCCATCCTTCTCTCTCTCCCTCCTTCTCTCTCTCCCTCCTTCTCTCTCTCCCTCCTTCTCTCTCTCCCTCCTTCTCTCTCTCCATCCTTCTCTCTCTCTCTCTCCATCCTTCTCTCTCTCTCCATCCTTCTCTCTCTCTCCATCCTTCTCTCCCTCTCCATCCTTCTCTCTCTCTCCATCCTTCTCTCTCTCCATCCTTCTCTCTCTCCATCCTCTCTCTCTCCATCCGCTCTCTACCTCTCCGTCCTCCCTCAGTCTCTCTCTTCGTCCTCCCTCACTCTCTCTCTCTCCGTCCTCCCTCAGTCTCTCTCTCTCTCCGTCCTCCCTCAGTCTCTCTCTTTCCATCCTCCCTCACTCTCTCTCTCTCCGTCCTCCCTCACTCTCAATCTCTCCTTCCTCACTCTCTCCCTCAGGGTCCTCCCTCACTCACTCTATCTCTTGGTCTTCCCTCACTCTCTCTCTCTCTGTCCTCCCTCACTCTCAATCTCTCCTTCCTCCCTCTCTCTCTCTGGGTCCTCCCTCTCTCACTCTATCTCTTGGTCTTCCCTCACTCTCTCTCTCTCCGTCCTCCCTCACTCTCTCTCTCTCTGTCCTCTCTCTCTCTCTCTCTGTCCTCTCTCTCTCTCTCTCTGTCCTCTCTCTCTCTCTCTCTGTCCTCTCTCTCTCTATCTCTCTGTCCTCTCTCTCTCTCTCTCTGTCCTCTCTCTCTCTCTCTCCATCCTCCCTCTCTCTCTCCATCCTCCCTCTCTCTCTGCATCCACCCTCTCTCTCTCTCCATCCTTCCTCTATCTCTCTCCATCCACCCTCTCTCTCTCTCCATCCTCTCTCTCTCTCTCCATCCTCTCTCTCTCTCCATCCTCTCTCTCTCTCCATCCTCTCACTCTCTCCATCCTCTCACTCTCTCTCTCCATCCTCTCACTCTCTCTCTCCATCCTCTCTCTCTCTCTCTCCATCCTCTCCCTCTCTCCATCCTCTCTCGCTCCATCCTCTCTCTCTCTCCATCCTTATCTCTCTCTCCATTCTCTCTGTCTCGCTGTCCATCCTCTCTCTCTCTCCATCCTCTCTCTCTCTCTCTCTCCTTCCTCTCTCTCTCTCTCTCTCCATCCTCTCTCTCTCTCCATCCTCTCTCTCTCTCCATCCTCTCTCTCTCTCCATCCTCTCTCTCTCTCCATCCTCTCTCTCTCTCCATCCTCTCTCTCTCCATCCTCTCTCTCTCCATCCTCTCTCTCTATCCTCTCTCTCTATCCTCTCTCTCTATCCTCTCTCTCTCTCTCCATCCTCTCTCTCTCTCTCTCTCCATCCTCTCTCTATCACTCCATCCTCTCTCTATCACTCCATCCTCTCTCTATCACTCCATCCTCTCTCTCTCTCTCTCTCCATCCTCTCTCTACCTCTCCGTCCTCCTTCACTCTCTCTCTCTCCGTCCTCCCTCAGTCTCTCTCTTTCCATCCACCCTCGCTCTCTCTCTCTCCGTCCTCCCTCACTCTCAATCTCTCCTTCCTCCCTCTCTCTCTTTGGCTCCACCCTCACTCACTCGATCTCTTGGTCTTCCCTCACTCTCTCTCTCTCCGTCCTCCCTCACTCTCTCTCTCTCTGTCCTCTCTCTCTCTCTCTCTGTCCTCTCTCTCTCTCTCTTTGTCCTCTCTCTCTCTCTCTTTGTCCTCTCTCTCTCTCTCTCTGTCCTCTCTCTCTCTCTCTGTCCTCTCTCTCTCTCTCTCTCCATCCTCTCTCTCGCTCTTTCCTCTCTCTCTCTCTCTCCATCCTCTCTCTCTCTCTCTCTCCATCCTCTCTCTATCTCTCTCTCCATCCTCTCTCTCTCTCTCTCCAGCCCCTCTCTCTCTCCATCCTCTCTCTCTCTCTCTCCAGGCGCTCTCTCTCTCCATCCTCTCTCTCTCTCCATCCTCTCTCTCTCTCTCTACTTCCTCTCTCTCTCTCTCTCCATCCTCTCTCTCTCTCTCTCCATCCTCTCTCTCTCTCTCTCCATCCTCTCTCTCCCTCTCTCCATCCTCTCTCTATCTCTCTCCATCCTCTCTCCATCCTCTCTCTCCCTCCATCCTCTCTCTCTCTCCATCCTCTCTCTCTCTATCCTTCTCTCTCTCTCCATCCTTCTCTCTCTCCATCCTTCTCTCTCTCCATTCTTCTCTCTCTCCATCCTTCTCTCTCTCCATCCTTCTCTCTCTCTCCATCCTTCTCTCTCTCTCCATCCTTCTCTCTCTCTCCATCCTTCTCTCCCTCTCCATCCTTCTCTCTCTCTCCATCCTTCTCTCTCTCTCCATCCTTCTCTCTCTCCATCCTTCTCTCTCTCCATCCTCTCTCTCTCTCTCTCCATCCGCTCTCTACCTCTCCATCCTCCCTCAGTCTCTCTCTTCGTCCTCCCTCACTCTCTCTCTCTCCGTCCTCCCTCAGTCTCTCTCTCTCTCCGTCCTCCCTCAGTCTCTCTCTTTCCATCCTCCCTCACTCTCTCTCTCCGTCCTCCCTCACTCTCAATCTCTCCTTCCTCACTCTCTCTCTCAGGGTCCTCCCTCACTCACTCTATCTCTTGGTCTTCCCTCACTCTCTCTCTCTCCGTCCTCCCTCACTCTCAATCTCTCCTTCCTCCCTCTCTCTCTCTGGGTCCTCCCTCACTCACTCTATCTCTTGGTCTTCCCTCACTCTCTCTCTCTCCGTCCTCCCTCACTCTCTCTCTCTCTGTCCTCTCTCTCTCTCTCTCTGTCCTCTCCCTCTCTCTCTCTGTCCTCCCTCTCTCTCTCTCTGTCCTCTCTCTCTCTCTGTCCTCTCTCTATCTCTCTGTCCTCTCTCTCTCTATCTCTCTGTCCTCTCTCTCTCTCCATCCTCCCTCTCTCTCTCCATCCTCCCTCTCTCTCTCCATCCTCCCTCTCTCTCTGCATCCACCCTCTCTCTCTCTCCATCCTTCCTCTATCTCTCTCCATCCACACTCTCTCTCTCTCCATCCTCTCTCTCTCTCCATCCTCTCTCTCTCTCCATCCTCTCTCTCTCTCCATCCTCTCTCTCTCTCCATCCTCTCACTCTCTCCATCCTCTCACTCTCTCCACCCTCTCACTCTCTCTCTCCATCCTCTCACTCTCTCTCTCCATCCTCTCACTCTCTCTCTCCATCCTCTCACTCTCTCTCTCCATCCTCTCTCTCTCTCCATCCTCTCTCTCTCTCTCTCCATCCTCTCCCTCTCTCTCTCCATCCTCTCTCGCTCCATCCTCTCTCTCTCTCCATCCTTATCTCTCTCTCCATCCTCTCTGTCTCGCTGTCCATCCACTCTCTCTCTCTCTCCACCCTCTCTCTCTCTCTCTCCTTCCTCTCTCTCTCTCTCTCTCTCCATCCTCTCTCTCTCTCTCTCTCCATCCTCTCTCTCTCTCTCTCTCCATCCTCTCTCTCTCTCCTTCCTCTCCCTCTCTCTCTCCATCCTCTCTCGCTCCATCCTCTCTCTCTCTCCATCCACTCTCTCTCTCCATCCTCTCTCTCTTTCCATGCTTATCTCTCTCTCCATCCTCTCTGTCTCTCTATCCATCCTCTCTCTCTCTCTCTCTCCATCCTCTCTCTCTCTCTATCTCTCTCTCCATCCTCTCTCTCTCTCCATTCTCTCTCTCTCTCCATTCTCTCTCTCTCCATTCTCTCTCTCTCCATCCTTCTCTCTCTCCATCCTCTCTCTCTCTCCATCCTCTCTCTCTCTCTCTCCATCCTCTCTCTCTCTCTCTCCATCCTCTCCCTCTCTCTCTCCATCCTCTCTCTCTCTCTCTCCATCCTCTCTCTCTCTCTCTCGCCATCCTCTCTCTCTCTCTCTCGCCATCCTCTCTCTATCACTCCATCCTCTCTCTATCACTCCATCCTCTCTCTCTCTCTCTCTCTCCATCATCTCTCTACCTCTCCGTCCTCCCTCAATCTCTCTCTTCGTCCTCCCTCACTCTCTCTCTCTCCGTCCTCCCTCACTCTCAATCTCTCCTTCCTCCCTCTCTCTCTCCGGGTCCTCCCTCACTCACTCTATCTCATGGTCTTCCCTCACACTCTCTCTCTCCGTCCTCCCTCATTCTCTCTCTCTCCATCCTCCATCACTCTCTCTCTCTGTCCTCTCTCTCTCTCTGTCCTCTCTCTCTCTGTCTCCGTCCTCTCTCTCTCTGTCCTCTCTCTCTCTCTCTCTCTGTTCTCTCTCTCTCTCTCCATCCTCCCTCTCTCTCTCTCTCCATCATCCCCCTCTCTCTCTCTCCATCCTCCCTCTCGCTCTCTCTCCATCCTCCCTCTCTCTCTCTCCATCCTCCCTCTCTCTCTCCATCCTCTCTCTCGCTCCATCCGCTCTCTCCCTCCATCCTCTCTCTCTCCATCCTCTCTCTCAGCATCCTTCTCTCTCTCTCTCTCTCCATCCTCTCTCTCTCTCTCTCCATCCTCTCTCTCTCTCTCTCCATCCTCTCTCTCTCTCTCTCCATCCTCTCTCTCCATCCTCTCCCTCTCTCTCTCCATCCACTCTCTCTCTCTCCATCCACTCTCTCTCTCTCCATCCACTCTCTCTCTCCATCCTCACTCTCTCTCCATCCTCTCTCTCTCTCCATCCTCTCTCTCTCTCCATCCTCTCTCTCTCTCCATCCTCTCTCTCTCTCCATCCTCTCTCTCTCTCCATCCTCTCTCTCTCTCCATCCTCTCTCTCTCTCCATCCTCTCTCTCTCTCTCTCCATCCTCTCTCTCTCCATCCTCTCTGTCCCTCTCTCCATCCTCTATCTCTCTCCATTCTCTCTCTAACTCTCTCCATCCTCTCTCTAACTCTCTCCGTCCTCTCTCTATCTCTCTCCATCCTCTCTCTATCTCTCTCCATCCTCTCTCTCTCTCCATCCTCTCTCTCTCTCTCTCCATCCTCTCTCTCTCTCTCTCCATCCTCTCTCTCTCTCTCTCCATCCTCTCTCTCTCTCTCCATCCTCTCTCTCTCTCTCCATCCTCTCTCTCTCTCTCCATCCCCTCTCTCTCTCCATCCTCTCTCCATCCTCTCTCTCTCTCTCTCTCCATCCTCTCTCTCTCTCTCCATCCTCTCTCTCTCTCTCCATCCTCTCTCTCTCTCTCCATCCTCTCTCTCTCTCTCCATCCTCTCTCTCTCTCTCCATCCTCTCTCTCTCTCTCCATCCTCTCTCTATCTCTCCATCCTCTCTCTATCTCTCCATCCTCTGTCTAACTCTCTCTCCAGCCTCTCTCTCTCTCCTTCCTCCCTCACTCTCTCTCTCTTTGTCCTCCCTCACTCTCTCCCTCTCCGTCCTCCCTCACTCTCTCTCTCTCTCTCCGTCCTCCCTCACTCTCTCTCTCTCCGTCCTCCCTCACTCTCTCTCTCTCCGTCCTCCCTCACTCTCTCTCTCTCCGTCCTCCCTCACTCTCAATCTCTCCTTCCTCCCTCTCTCTCTCTGGGTCCTCCCTCAATCACTCTCTCTCTTGGTCTTCCCTCCATCTCTCTCTCTCCATCCTCCCCCTCTCTCTCTCTCTCTCCTCTCTCCCTCTCTCTCCATCCTCCCTCTCTCTCCATCCTTCCTCTCTCTCCATCCTTCCTCTCTCTCTCTCCATCCTCCCTCTCTCTCTCCATCCACCCTCTCTCTCTCCATCCACCCTCTCTCTCTCCATCCACCCTCTCTCTCTCCATCCACCCTCTCTCTCTCCATCCACCCTCTCACTCTCCATCCTCTCACTCTCCATCCTCTCTCTCTCCATCCTCTCTCTCTCCATCCTCTCTCTCTCCATCCTCTCTCTCTCCATCCTCTCTCTCTCTCTCCATCCTCTCTCTCTCCATCCTCTCTCTCTCTCTCCATCCTCTCTCTCTCTCCATCCTCTCTCTCTCTCTCTCCATCCTCTCTCTCTCCATCCTCTCTCTCTCTCTCTCCATCCTCTCTCTCTCTCTCCATCCTCTCTCTCTCTCTCCATCCTCTCTCTCTCCATCCTCTCTCTCTCTCTCTCCATTCTATCTCTCTCCATCCTCTCTCTCTCCATCTTCTCTAACTCTCTCTCTCTCTCCATCCTCTCTCTCTCTCTCCATCCTCTCTCTCTCTCTCTCCATCCTCTCTCTCTCTCTCCATCCTCTCTCTCTCTCTCTCCATCCTCTCTCTCTCTCTCCATCCTCTCTCTCTCTCTCTCCATCCTCTCTCTCTCTCTCCATCCTCTCTCTCTCTCTCCATCCTCTCTCTCTCTCCATCCTCTCTCTCTCTCTCTCCATTCTATCTCTCTCCATCCTCTCTCTCTCCATCTTCTCTAACTCTCTCTCTCTCTCCATCCTCTCTCTCTCTCTTCATCCTCTCTCTCTCTCTCCATCCTCTCTCTCTCTCTTTCTCCATCCTCTCTTCTCTCTCTCTCCATCCTCTCTCTCTTCATCCCCTCTCTCCCTCTCTCTCTCTCCATCCTCTCTCTCCATCCTTTCTCTCCATCCTCTCTCTCCATCCTCTCTCTCTCTCTCCATCCTCTCTCTCTAACTCTCTCTCCATCCTCTCTCTCTAACTCTCTCTCCATCCTCTCTCTCTAACTCTCTCTCCATCCTCTCTCTCTAACTCTCTCTCCATCCTCTCTCTCTAACTCTCTCTCCATCCTCTCTCTCTAACTCTCTCTCCATCCTCTCTCTCTAACTCTCTCTCCATCTCTCTCTCCATCCTCTCTCTCTCTCTCCATCCTCTCTCTCTCTCTCTCTCCATCCTCTCTCTCTCTCTCTCCATCCTCTCTCTCTCTCTCTCTCTCCATCCTCTCTCTCTCTCTCTCTCCATCTTCTCTCTCTCCATCCTCTCTCTCTCTCTCTCTCCATCCTCTCTCTCCCTCTCTCTCTAGCCTCTCTCTCTCTCTCTCCATCCTCTCTCTCTCTCTCCATCCGCTCTCTCTCTCTCCATCCGCTCTCTCTCTCTCTCTCTCCATCCTCTCTCTCTCTCTCTCTCTCCATCCTCTCTCTCTCTCTCTCTCTCCATCCTCTCTCTCTCTCTCTCTCTCCATCCTCTCTCTCTCTCTCTCTCTCTCCATCCGCTCTCTCTCTCCATCCTCTCTCTCTCTCCATCCTTCTCTCTCTCTCCATCCTTCTCTCTCTCCATCCTCTCTCTCTCTCCATCCTCTCTCTCTCTCCATCCTCTCTCTCTCTCTCCATCCTCTCTCTATCACTCCATCCTCTCTCTCTCTCTCTCTCTCTCTCCATCCTCTCTCTCTTCATCCCCTCTCTCTCTCTCTCTCTCCATCCTCTCTCTCTCCATCCTCTCTCACTCTCCATCCTCTCTCACTCTCCATCCTCTCTCACTCTCCATCCTCTCTCACTCTCCATCCTCTCTCACTCTCCATCCTCTCTCACTCTCCATCCTCTCTCACTCTCCATCCTCTCTCTCTCTCTCTCTATCCTCTCTATCTCTCCATCCTCTCTGGCACTCTCCGTCTCTTCTCTCTCCATCCTCTCTTTCTCTCTCTCTCCTTCCCCACTCTCTCTGCCCCTCTGTCTCTCTCTCTCAATCCTCTCTCTAACTCTCTCTCCATCCGCTCTCTGTCTCTCTCCATCCTCTCTCTGTCTCTCTCCATCCTCTCTCTCTCTCCATCATCTCTCTCTATCTCCCTCTCCATCCTTTGTCTCTCTCCATCCTTTGTCTCTCTCCATCCTTGTCTCTCTCTCCATCCTCTGTCTCTCTCTCCATCCTCTCTCTCTCTCTCCATCCTCTCTCTCTCTCTCTCCATCCTCTCTCTATCTCTCTCCATCCTCTCTCTCTCTCTCTCCATCCTCTCTCTCTCTCTCTCCATCCTCTCTCTCTCTCTCCATCCTCTCTCTCTCTCTCCATCCTCTCTCTTTCTCTATCTCTGTCTCCATCCTCCATCACTCCTCCGTTCCTCTGACTGTCCCTCCTCACCCATTCATTCCCATCTTGACCCAGGTCTGAATCTCCCCCGTCTCTCCCCCCCTTCCAGCCCTGTAAACATGTTCTCCTTGCTCCACACACAAACCGGTCGCACACTCCTCCTCAATTTACCAGAGGAACCCAGTGCACCCAGAGAGACTGCATGAGCTGTAGTGTACTCATGGAGACAAACAAAAAGGAAAGAGAGAGAGAGAGTCAGAGAGAGAGAGAGAGAGAGGCAGAGAGAGAGAGAGGCAGAGAGAGAGCGAGAGACAGAGAGAGAGAGAGGCAGAGAGAGAGAGGCAGAGAGAGAGAGAGTGAGAGAGGCATAGAGAGAGAGCGAGAGAGAGGCTGAGAGGCAGAGCAAGAGAGAGAGCGAGAGAGAGAGCGAGGGAGAGAGAGAGGCAGAGCGAGAGAGAGGCAGAGCGAGAGAGAGGCAGAGCGAGAGAGAGGCAGAGCGAGAGAGAGGCAGAGCGAGAGAGAGGCAGAGCGAGAGAGAGGCAGAGAGAGAGAGAGGCAGAGCGAGAGAGAGGCAGAGCGAGAGAGAGGCAGAGCGAGAGAGAGGCAGAGCGAGACAGAGGCAGAGCGAGATTGAGCGACAGAGAGGCAGAGCGAGAGAGAGAGAGAGAGGCAGAGAGAGAGGGAGAGAGGCAGAGAGAGAGAGAGGCAGAGAGAGAGAGAGGCAGAGAGAAAAAGATGCAGAGCGAGAGAGAGGCAGAGAGAGTGAGAGGCAGAGAGAGTGAGAGGCAGAGAGAGTGAGAGGCAGAGAGAGTGAGAGGCAGAGAGAATGAGAGGCAGAGAGAGTGAGAGAGAGAGACAGAGAGAGGCAGAGAGAGAGAGGAAGAGAGAGAGAGGAAGAGAGAGAGAGGCAGAGAGAGAGAGGCAGAGAGAGAGAGGCAGAGAGAGAGAGGCAGAGAAAGAGAGAGGCAGTGAGAGTGAGAGGCAGAGAGGCAGAGGCAGAGAGGGAGAGGCAGAGGCAGAGAGAGAGAGAGGCAGAGAGAGGCAGAGAGAGGCAGAGAGAGGCAGAGAGAGGCAGAGAGAGGCAGAGAGAGGCAGAGAGAGGCAGTGAGCGAGAGAGGCAGAGAGAGGCAGAGAGAGGCAGAGAGAGGCAGAGAGAGGCAGTGAGAGGCAGAGAGAGGCAGAGAGAGGCAGAGAGAAGCAGAGAGAGGCAGAGAGAGAAAGAGGCATAGAGTGAGAGAGGCATAGAGTGAGAGAGAGAGATGCAGAGTGAGAGAGAGAGAGGCAGAGGGAGAGAGAGAGAGGCAGAGGGAGAGAGAGAGAGGCAGAGGGAGAGAGAGAGAGGCAGAGGGAAAGGGAGAGAGGCAGAGGGAAAGGGAGAGAGGCAGAGGGAAAGGGAGAGAGGCAGAGGGAGAGAGAGAGAGACAGAGGGAGAGAGAGAGAGGCAGAGAGAGAGAGGCAGAGACACAGAGAAATTGAGAGATGCAGAGAGAGAGAGACAGAGAGAGAGAGAGACAGAGACAGAGAGAGATAGAGAGAGAGAGGCAGAGAGAGAGAGGCAGAGCAAGAACGAGTGAGAAGCAGGGAGAGAGGCAGAGAGAGAGAAAGGCAGAGCAAGAGAGAGAGGCAGAGTGAGAGAGAGGCAGAGCAAGAGAGAGGCAGAGCGACAGGGAGAAAGCGAGCGAGAGAGAGAAAGCGAGCGAGAGAGAGAAAGCGAGCGAGAGAGAGAAAGCGAGTGAGAGAGAGAGGCAGAGAGAGAGAGCAAAAGAGAGGCAGAGAGAGAGAGCGAGAGAGAGGCAGAGAGAGAGCGAGAGAGAGGCAGAGAGAGAGAGATAGAGAGGCAGAGCGAGAGAGAGGCAGAGAGCGAGAGCGAGAGAGAGGCAGAGAGAGAGAGGCAGAGAGGCAGAGAGAGAGAGGCAGAGAGGCAGAGCGAGAGAGAGAGGCAGAGCGAGAGAGAGAGGCAGAGCGAGAGAGAGAGGCAGAGCGAGAGAGAGAGGCAGAGCGAGAGAGAGAGGCAGAGCGAGAGAGAGAGGCAGAGCGAGAGAGAGAGGCAGAGCGAGAGAGAGAGGCAGAGCGAGAGAGAGAGGCAGAGCGAGAGAGAGAGGCAGAGCGAGAGAGAGAGGCAGAGCGAGAGAGAGAGGCAGAGCGAGAGAGAGAGGCAGAGCGAGAGAGAGAGGCAGAGCGAGAGAGAGAGGCAGAGCGAGAGAGAGAGGCAGAGCGAGAGAGAGAGGCAGAGCGAGAGAGAGAGGCAGAGCGAGAGAGAGAGGCAGAGCGAGAGAGAGAGGCAGAGCGAGAGAGAGAGGCAGAGCGAGAGAGAGAGGCAGAGCGAGAGAGAGGCCGAGCGAGAGAGAGGCCGAGCGAGAGAGAGGCCGAGCGAGAGAGAGGCCGAGCGAGAGAGAGGCCGAGCGAGAGAGAGGCCGAGAGAGAGAGAGAGAGAGAGCGAGAGAGAGAGAGAGAGAGAGCGAGAGAGCGAGAGTGAGAGAGCGAGAGTGAGAGAGAGGCAGAGCGAGAGAGAGGCAGAGAGAGAGGGAGAGGCAGAGAGAGAGAAGCAGAGAGAGAGAATGAGAGAGAGGCAGAGAGAGAGAGGCAGAGAGAGTGAGAGAGAGGGGCAGAGAGAGAACGAGAGAGAGGCAGAGAGACAGAGAGACAGAGAGAGAAAGAGGCAGAGAGAGCCAGAGAGAGAGGCAGAGAGAGAGAGAGAGAGAGTGAGAGAGGCAGAGAGAGAGAGGCAGAGAGAGAGAGGCGGAGAGAGAGGCAGAGAGAGAGCGAGAGAGAGAGCGAGAGAGAGAGCGAGAGAGAGAGCGAGAGAGAGAGCGAGAGAGAGAGCGAGAGAGAGAGCGAGAGAGAGAGCGAGAGAGAGATTGTGCGAGAGAGAGGCAGAGCGAGAGAGAGGCAGAGAGAGAGAGAGGCAGAGAGAAAGAGAGGCAGAGAGAAAGAGAGGCAGAGAGAAAGAGGCAGAGCGAGAGAGAGGCAGAGAGAGAGAGAGGCAGAGAGAGAGAGAGAGAGAGAGAGAGGCAGAGAGAGAGAGCGAGAGAGAGGCAGAGAGAGAGAGAGCGAGAGAGAGGCAGAGAGAGAGAGATAGAGAGGCAGAGAGAGAGAGATAGAGAGGCAGAGCGAGAGAGAGGCAGAGAGCGAGAGAGAGAGGCAGAGAGAGAGAGGCAGAGAGAGAGAGCGAGAGAGAGAGGCAGAGCGAGAGAGAGAGGCAGAGCGAGAGAGAGAGGCAGAGCGAGAGAGAGAGGCAGAGCGAGAGAGAGAGGCAGAGCGAGAGAGAGAGGCAGAGCGAGAGAGAGAGGCAGAGCGAGAGAGAGAGGCAGAGCGCGAGAGAGAGGCAGAGCGAGAGAGAGAGGCAGAGCGAGAGAGAGAGGCAGAGCGAGAGAGAGAGGCAGAGCGAGAGAGAGAGG
>NW_024470796.1:172500-217500 GCF_017639515.1 Carcharodon carcharias | reverse complement strand
CACACACACACACACACATACACAGGCACTAACACACATTCAGGCTCACACCCACACACACACACAGGCACTAAAACACACAGTCACTCACCCACACACACACAGGCACTAACACACATTCAGGCTCACATCCACACACACACACAGGCACTAACACACACACACACACACACACATACACAGGCACTAACACACATTCAGGCTCACACCCACACACACACACAGGCACTAAAACACACACTCACTCACCCACACACACACAGGCACTAACACACACACACTCACACACACACACACACACACACACACACACACACACACACACACACACACACCCACACACACACAGGCACTAACACACATTCAGGCTCACACCCACACACGCGCACAGGCACTATCACACACACACTCACTCACACACACACACACACACACACACAGGCACTAACACACATTCAGGCTCACATCCACACACACACACACAGGCACTAACACACATTCAGGCTCACATCCACACACACACACAGGCACTAACACACACACACACACACACACATACACGGGCACTAACACACATTCAGGCTCACACCCACACACACACACAGGCACTAACACACACACTCACTCACACACACACACACACACACACACACACACACACACACACAGGCACTAACACACACACACACTCTCTCACACACATACACACAGGCACTAATACACATTCAGGCTCAAACCCACACACACACACACACACACAGGCACTAACACACATTCAGGCTCACATCCACACACACACACAGGCACTAACACACTCACACACACACACACACACACACACACACACACACAGGCACTAACACACATTCAGGCTCACACCCACACACACACACAGGCACTAACACACACACTCACTCACACACACACACACACAGGCACTATCACACACACACACAGGCACTATCACACACACACTCACTCACACACACACACACAGGCACTATCACACACACACTCACTCACACACACACACACACACAGGCACTAACACACACACACTCACTCACACACACACACACACACACACACACACACAGGCACTAACACACATTCAGGCTCACACCCACACACACACACAGGCACTATCACACACACACTCACTCACACACACACACACAGGCACTAACACACATTCAGGCTCACATCCACACACACACACACAGGCACTAACACACATTCAGGCTCACATCCACACACACACACAGGCACTAACACACACACACACACACACACATACACAGGCACTAACACACACACTCACTCACTCACACACACACACACACACACACACACACACACACACACACACACACACACAGAGGCACTAACACACACACACACACTCTCACACACACACACACACACACACACACACACACAGGCACTAACACACATTCAGGCTCACACCCACACACACACACAGGCACTAACACACACACTCACTCACTCACACACACACACACACACACACACACACACACACACAGGCACTATCACACACACACTCACTCACACACACACACACAGGCACTATCACACACACACTCACTCACACACACACACACACACAGGCACTAACACACACACACCTACTCACACACACAAACACACACACATAGGCACTAACACACATTCAGGCTCACATCCACACACACATGTGGAACAGGATTAGATGGAAGGAGGGATGGGGTTCAAGTGTCAGCAGCAGAAGGAGTTCCTGAAATGTCACAGATGGTCTAGTTGGCAAAGTCCAGAGAGAATGGGTCCTCCACCCCACGCCCCACACCCTGACCCTCATTCATCAGCTTCCAGACAAGAGCAGGCCCAGCCCTGAGAGTGCCCGGCAGGGGTCACAGCCCCCAAGCAACCAGAAACAGAATAAAGCCATTGTGACCACATTCCTGGACAGCTCGGAGACTGCTCCACTTACTGCAATGAGAGCTTGACTCTGTATCTAACCCCGTGCTGTACCTGTCCAGGGAGTGTTTGATGGGGATGGTGTAGAGGGAGCTTTACTCTGTATCTAACCCCGTGCTGTACCTGTCCTGGGAGTGTTTGATGGGGACGGTGTAGAGGGAGATTTACTCTGTATCTAACCCCGTGCTGTACCTGTCCTGGGAGTGTTTGATGGGGACAGTGTAGAGGGAGATTTACTCTGTATCTAACCCCGTGCTGTACCTGTCCTGGGAGTGTTTGATGGGGACAGTGTAGAGGGAGATTTACTCTGTACCTAACGCTGTGTGCTGGGATTGGGGTAGGAGTGTGATGCTGAAAGGGGTCGGAAGGCTCTCTGCTGGAGTCTGTGTAACTGTTGGATCGCCCGTGCAGTCTTGGCCTTTCTACCTGAATCTGTCTGAAATTTCCACCCCCCCCCCCCCCGGAGTTTGCAATTTCAACCCATCTGGATTCCTGAGCATTCGGCTGTAGCCTGTAATGATGTTTTACAGACTTGCCTATCTCTCCGTTGATATCTGCTTGTCCTGAACAGCAGTGTGAGCAGGAGCACCTCGCGTCGTTCAGTATTCCTATTCTCCGCACCCCACCACCCCTTACATCATTCAGTACCCCTACCACTCCCACCACGCCCCCCCCCCACCCACCCCCCACAACCCCAGCTAAGCCTCTGGGGTCTCAGCCTTCATCAATAGAGGCACCAGGTACAGAGTATTGAGGTTTGTCTGAACCTACTCCTGTCAGAGCACATCCCCACCCCCCCGGCACTGCTAGCCCACCGCCCAACCACACTCCCTCCCTCCCCATAGCGAGTTTATTTCCCTCCAGCGGCTGTCCAATTGAAACCATTCAGCACCGCCGCTGCCACCATGTTGCGGGGGGACGAGCTAGTTCCACAGCGTCACCGCTCGCTGTGTCAATAAATGTCCTTCCTCACACCCCCACCCACCACCCCACCACCTTCACCCACCACCCTCACCCACCAGCCGCCCACCCACCACCACCTCCCAAGCCCCCCACCACCCCCACCCACACCCACCACTCACCTCTAACCACCCCCACCACCACCCACCACTCACCTCTAACCACCCCCACCACCACCCACCCCCAACCATCCCCACCCACCAACGCCCACCACCCCCTCACCACCCACCCCCTCCACCATCACCCCCCACCCCCACCTACCACCATCAACACTCACCCCCCACCCACCCCCCACCCCCCACCCACCACCCCCACCATCACCACTTACCCCCACCCACCACCATCACCACTCACCCCACAACCCATCTTCTGTGTGTGAGAGTTTCTGTTTCAGAGTGTTGTTTCAGTGTGTGTGTGTGTGTGTGTGTGTGTGTGTGCATTTTTTAGTGTGTCAGTTTCTTTGTGTTTCAGTGTGTGTCTGTGTGCGTCAGTTTCTGTGTGTCTGTGTGTTTCAATATGTGTGTTTCTGTGTGTGTGTGTGTGTATCAGTAAGTGTGTCAGTTTCTGTGTGTCTGTGTGTTTCATTGTGTGTGTGTGTTTGTGTGTGTGTCAGTTTCTGTGTGTCTGTGTTTCAGTGTGTGTGTTTCAGTGAGTGTGTCAGTTTTTGTGTGTCTGTGTGTTTCAGTGTGTGTGTGTGTGTGTTTGTGTGTGTGTCAGTTTCTGTGTGTCTGTGTTTCAGTGTGTGTGTTTCAGTGAGTGTGTCAGTTTTTGTGTGTCTGTGTGTTTCAGTGTGTGTGTGTGTGTGTTTGTGTGTGTGTCAGTTTCTGTGTGTCTGTGTTTCAGTGAGTGTGTCAGTTTCTGTGTGTTTCAGTGTGTGTGTGTGTTTTTGTGTGTGTCAGTTTCTGTGTGTGTCAGTTTCAGTGTGTGTGTTTTAGTGAGTGTGTCAGTTTCTGTGTGTGTCTGTGTGTTTCAGTGTGTCTATGTGTGTGTGTGTGTGTTTCAGTGAGTGTGTCAGTTTCTGTGTGTTTCAGTGTGTGTGTTTTAGTGAGTGTGTCAGTTTCTGTGTGTGTCTGTGTTTCAGTGTGTCTATGTGTGTGTGTGTGTGTGTTTTAGTGAGTGTGTCAGTTTCTGTGTGTGTCTGTGTGTTTCAGTGTGTCTATGTGTGTGTGTGTGTTTCAGTGAGTGTGTCAGTTTCTGTGTGTTTCAGTGTGTGTGTGTGTTTCTGTGTGTGTGTGTGTGTTTTAGTAAGTGTGTCAGTTTCAGTGTGTGTGTGTGTGTTTCAGTAAGTGTGTCAGTTTCAGTGTGTGTGTGTTTCAGTGTGTGTGTATGTGTGTTTCAGTAAGTGTGTCAGTTTGTGTGTGTGTGTGTTTCAGTGTGTGTGTGTGTGTGTTTCAGTGTGTGTGTGTGTGTGTGTTTCAGTGTGTGTGTGTGTGTGTGTGTTTCAGTGTGTGTCAGTTTCTGTGTGTTTCAGTGTGTCTGTGTGTTTCAGTGTGTTTCAGTGTGTTTCTGTGTGTGTGTGTGTTTCAGTGTGTGTGTGTGTGTGTGTGTGTTTTTGAGTAAGTGTGTCAGTTTCAGTGTGTGTGTGTTTCAGTGTGTGTGTGTGTGTGTGTTTCAGTGTGTGTGTGTGTGTTTCAGTGAGTGTGTCAGTTTCTGTGTGTCTGTGTGTTTGTGTGTGTGCTTCAGTGTGTATGTGTGTGTGTGTTTCAGTGTGTATGTGTGTGTGTGTTTCAGTGTGTGTGTGTGTTTCAGTAAGTGTGTCAGTTTCAGTGTGTGTGTGTGTGTTTCAGTGTGTGTGTGTGTGTTTCAGTAATTGTGTCAGTTTCAGTGTGTGTGTGTGTGTTTCAGTGTGTGTGTGTTTCAGTGGGTGTGTCAGTTTCTGTGTGTGTGTGTGTTTCAGTGTGTGTGTGTGTGTTTAAGTGAGTGTGTGTGTTTAAGTGAGTGTGTCAGTTTCTGTGTGTGTGTGTGTTTCAGTGCGTGTGTGTGTTTAAGTGAGTGTGTCAGTTTCTGTGTGTGTGTGTGTTTCAGTGTGTGTGTGTGTTTAAGTGAGTGTGTCAGTTTCTGTCTGTGTTTCAGTGTGTGTGTGTGTGTTTCAGTGAGCATGTGTGTGTTTCAGTGAGCGTGTGTGTGTTTCAGTGACCGTGTCTGTGTTTCAGTGTGTGTGTGTGTGTTTCAGTGAGCATGCGTGTGTTTCAGTGACCGTGTGTGTGTTTCAGTGTGTGTGTGTGTGTGTGTGTGTTTCAGTGAGTGTGTGTGTGTGTTTCAGTGAGTGTGTGTGTGTGTTTCAGTGAGTGTGTCAGTTTCTGTTTGTCTGTGTGTTTCAGTGTGTGTGTGTGTGTGTGTGTGTGTGTGTGTGTGTGTGTGTGTGTGTGTGTTTCAGTGAGTGTGTCAGTTTCTGTGTGTCTGTGTGTTTCAGTGTGTGTGTGTGCGTGTGTGCGTGTGTGTTTCAGTGAGCGTGTCAGTTTCAGTGTGTGTGAGAGTTTCTGTGAGACCGCATGTGTGTGAACGGTTGTGAGAGTGCGAGCGGATGTCTCCCTGTCCTGTACATGAACAGCAAGATGGAGCAGGTATCGGGGAATGTTCCAATCTCCTTTCTTTACAATGCCAGCACCGGTATTCCAGCATGGGGGGTGGAGGGGGGAAAGCGGTGCAGGACTAACACAGGAAACCAACCCCCCCCCGTGCAAATAATAGCAGCAGAGGAACTGGGCTAGTCATAGGGCCGGTTTGTCTGTGGATTCGCAAAGACTGTTTAACTGCCAGGAAATTTACTTTAACAAAGTGTGATTCTAAGGTTACACAGGAATAGACAAGATACTCGATATATTTAACATGAAGTTGGGTGGAATAGTTTAAACCTTTGCATTTGCAAAAAAAAAAAAAAAATTATTTGATTGCTTCCAAGGCTAGGGAGCAATTACAAGCGTCTGGAACCAACAGGAATCCTGGCAAATATGCACTGAGCTGACAGCACATATTTAACTGTTTACTCACACTGCAGAGACCGAGGTCCTTACAATTAACTCACTGGGAACCCTCACCACCCACCATCCCAGAGGGGGAAAGGACAGTGTATCGAACGCACTGTGACACTTCATCCCAGAGGGGGAAAGGACAGCGTATCTAACGCCCTGTGACACCCGGTCCCAGAGAGGGAAAGGACAGCGTATCTAACGCCCTGTGACACCTGGTCCCAGAGGGGGAAAGGACAGCGTATCTAACGCACTGTGACACCCGGTCCCAGAGGAGGAAAGGACAGTGTATCTAACGCACTGGGACACCCTGTCCCAGAGGGGGAAAGGACAGTGTATCTAACGCACTGTGACACCCGGACCCAGAGTGGGAAAGTACAGTGTATCTAACGCACTGTGACACCCAGTTACAGAAGGGGAAAGGACAGTGTATCTAACGCACTGTTACACATGGTCCCAGAGGGGGAAAGGTCAGTGTATCTAACGCACTGTGACACCCTGTCCCAGAGGGGGAAAGTACAGTGTATCTAACGCACTGTGACACCCAGTTACAGAAGGGGAAAGTACAGTGTATCTAACGCACTGAGACACCCGAACCCAGAGCGAGAAAGGACAGTGTATCTAACACACTGTGACACCCAGTTACAGAAGGGGAAAGTACAGTGTATCTAACGCACTGTGACACCCGGTCCCAGAGGGGGAAAGGACAGTGTATCTAACGCACTGTGACACCCGGTCCCAGAGGGGGAAAGGACAGTGTATCTAACGCACTGTGACACCCGGTCCCAGAGCGAGAAAGGACAGTGTATCTAACGCACTGTGACACTCAGTTACAGAAGGGGAAAGGACAGTGTATCTAACGCACTGTGACACTCAGTTACAGAAGGGGAAAGGACAGTGTACCTAATGCACTGTGACACCCGAACCCAGAGCGAGAAAGGACAGTGTATCTAACGCACTGTGACACACAGTCCCAGAGGGGGAAAGGACAGTGTATCTAACGCACTGGGACACCCGAACCCAGAGCGAGAAAGGACAGTGTATCTAACGCACTGTGACACTCAGTTACAGAAGGGGAAAGGACAGTGTATCTAACGCATTGTGACACTCAGTTACAGAAGGGGAAAGGACAGTGTATCTAACGCACTGTGATACCCGGTCCCAGAGGGGGAAAGGACAGTGTATCTAACGCCCTGTGACACCCGAACCCAGAGCGAGAAAGGACAGTGTATCTAACGCACTGTGACACACAGTCCCAGAGGGGGAAAGGACAGTGTATCTAACGCACTGGGACACACAGTCCCAGAGGGGGAAAGGACAGTGTATCTAACGCACTGTGACACACAGTCCCAGAGGGGGAAAGGACAGTGTATCTAACGCACTGGGACACCCGGACCCAGAGGGGGAAAGGACAGTGTATCTAACGCACTGGGACACCCGGTCCCAGAGGGGGAAAGGACAGTGTATCTAACGCACT
This sequence comes from Carcharodon carcharias, assembly GCF_017639515.1. Lineage (NCBI taxonomy): Eukaryota > Metazoa > Chordata > Chondrichthyes > Lamniformes > Lamnidae > Carcharodon > Carcharodon carcharias. Next base: position 210,117 of record NW_024470796.1, on the reverse strand, counting down.
GTGACACCCTGTCCCAGAGGGGGAAAGGACAGTGTATCTAACGCACTGGGACACACAGTCCCAGAGGGGGAAAGGACAGTGTATCTAACGCACTGTGACACACAGTCCCAGAGGGGGAAAGGACAGTGTATCTAACGCACTGGGACACCCGGTCCCAGAGGGGGAAAGGACAGTGTATCTAACACACTGTGACACCCGGTCCCAGAGGGGGAAAGGACAGTGTATCTAACGCACTGTGACACCCGGTCCCAGAGGGGGAAAGGACAGTGTAGCTAACGCACTGGGACACACAGTCCCAGAAGGGGAAAGGACAGTGTACCTAACGCACTGGGACACCCGGTCCCAGAGGGGGAAAGGACAGTGTAGCTAACGCACTGGGACACACAGTCCCAGAAGGGGAAAGGACAGTGTACCTAACGCACTGGGACATGGCTCATTCAACACCCTGGGTATTAATAGCCTCAGGAGCTGTAATTGTGCTGGAGACGGAGACTGGGAGCTGGCAGGAGGAGGAATGCAACTGGACAGAAACCCTTCCTGGGATGGACTCCAACATGAGTCAACATGTAACATCCTCACATTTGGAATGTCTGAGCTAGCAGACGGCTGGTCCCGGCAGGGTTCATTCCACACTCGGAGTCTGCACTCCCCCCCACCCCCCGCCCCCCCCACTCTGAGCTGCTGGACAGACCCCCTGTCTGACAAAGGAGGCTTTCATCTCCGCAATACTGAGACACAGGCAGAGAGAGCCCGTCTTAAAATAGCCGATCACTGGCCGCGCCGCGCCGCCACCCCCCCTCCCCCCGGCCAGTCAGCCAGCCTCCCCGCAGTTAACCCTTGCAGGGGACACTCGGTACCCGCGCCGTGCAGAGGCCCCTCTCTCCCTGCTTCCTCCCTCCCTTCTACCCCCCACCAACGCCACCCACCTCCCCCCACCCCCCCCCAGCGCCGGTATTTCTCATCCACCCCCTCCCCCCCTTTAAACTGTCGCCTCGCTGATCCGACATTCCTACAGCTCCCGGCCCCCATCCCTCTCCCCTGCTCCGGACTCCTATCCCCCTACACCCCTCCCTATCTCTGTAACCACCTCCAGTCCCCTACACCCCTCCCTATCTCTGTAACCACCTCCAGTCCCCTACACCCCTCCCTATCTCTGTAACCACCTCCAGTCCCCTACACCCCTCCCTATCTCTGTAACCACCTCCAGTCCCCTACACCCCTCCCTATCTCTGTAACCACCTCCAGTCCCCTACACCCCTCCCTATCTCTGTAACCACCTCCAGTCCCCTACACCCCTCCCTATCTCTGAAACCACCTCCAGCCCCCTACACCCCTCCCTATCTCAGTAACCTCCTCCAGTCCCCTACACCCCTCCCTATCTCTGTGACCTCCTCCAGTCCCCTACACCCCTCCCTATCTCTGTGACCTCCTCCAGTCCCCTACACCCCTCCCTATCTCTGTAACCACCTCCGGTCCCTACAACCCTCCCTATCTCTGTAACCTCCTCCAGCCCCTACACCACTCCCTATCTCTGTAACCTCCTCCAGTCCCCTACACCCCTCCCTATCTCTGTGACCTCCTCCAGTCCCCTACACCCCTCCCTATCTCTGTAACCACCTCCGGTCCCTACAACCCTCCCTATCTCTGTAACCTCCTCCAGCCCCTACACCACTCCCTATCTCTGTAACCTCCTCCAGCCTCTACACCCCTCCCTATCTCTGTAACCTCCTCCAGCCCCTACACCCCTCCCTATCTCTGTAACCTCCTCCTCCAGCCCCTACAACCCTCCCTATCTCTGTAACCTCCTCCAGCCCCTACAACCCTCCCTATCTCTGTAACCTCCTCCAGCCCCTACACCCCTCCCTATCTCTGTAACCTCCTCCAGCCCCTACAACCCTCCCTATCTCTGTAACCTCCTCCAGCTCCCTACAGCCCTCCCTATCTCTGTAACCTCCTCCAGCCCCTACAACCCTCCCTATCTCTGTAACCTCCTCCAGCTCCCTACAGCCCTCCCTATTTCTCTAACCTCCTCCAGCCCCTACACCCCTCCCTATCTCTGTAACTACCTCCAGCCCCCTACAACCCTCCCTATCTCTGTAACCTCCTCCAGCCCCCTACAACCCTCCCTATCTCTGTAACCTCCTCCAGCCCCTACACCCCTCCCTATCTCTGTAACCTCCAAGACCCTCCGAGATCTCTGCGCTCCTCTGATTCCGGCCTCTTGAGCATCCCCCAATTCCCATCACTCAGCCATTGGCGGTCGGACCTTCAGCTGTCTGGGGGAGGGGCTCTGGAATTCCCTCCCTAAACCCCTCTCCGCCTCTCTCTCTCTCTCTCCCCCCAGCTCTCTATCCTCCTTTCAGACACTCCTTACACCCCAAGCATCGACTCGCCTGTCCACAATATCTCTCTACACGTCTCATGTTCAAATGTAGCCGGAGCTGGAATATACAGTCCAGAGAGTGGCCACTCAGTCCATCCACTCCCTGCAGTGTTTCTACTCCAGACGAGCATCCTCTCACTGCCCCTTCATCTCACTCCATCACTATATCCCGCTATTCCTGTCCCGCTTGTGGGTTAATCCAGCTTTCACAGCAAGTGGGTCAAGTGTTAGACTGTGGAATTCATTCCTCCATCTTGTTATTTGTCCTGGTTGAGCGATGGAAACCAGGAGAGTCATGTGGGCTATATCCCCCGAGATTATTTCAGCCCATCCCACTGTACACAATCCCAATGGACCCAAACCCCTTCCCGTTCACTCCCACCGTACACATTCCCAATGGAACCAAACCCCTTCCTGTTCACTCCCACCGTACACAATCCCAATGGACCCAAACCCCTTCCCGTTCACTCCCACTGTACACAATCCCAATGGACCCAAACCCCTTCCCGTTCACTCCCACTGTAAACAATTCGAATGGACCAAAACCCCTTCCCCTTCACTCCCACCGTACACAATCCCAATGGACCCAAACCCCTTCCCATTCACCCTCACTGTACACAATCCCAATGGAACCAAACCCCTTCCTGTTCACTCCCGCTGTCCACAATCCCAATGGACCCAAACCCCTTCCTGTTCACTCCCGCTGTCCACAATCCTAATCCCAAACCCCTTCCCGTTCACTCCCACCGTACACAATCCCAATGGACCCAAACCCCTTCCCGTTCACTCCCACTGTAAACAATTCGAATGGACCAAAACCCCTTCCCCTTCACTCCCACCGTACACAATCCCAATGGACCCAAACCCCTTCCCATTCACCCTCACTGTACACAATCCCAATGGAACCAAACCCCTTCCTGTTCACTCCCGCCGTCCACAATCCCAATGGACCCAAACCCCTTCCTGTTCACTCCCGCTGTCCACAATCCTAATCCCAAACCCCTTCCCGTTCATTCCCACCGTACACAATCCCAATGGACCCAAACCCCTTCCCGTTCACTCCCACTGTACACAATCCCAATCCCAAACCCCTTCCCGTTCACTCCCACTGTACACAATCCCAATGGACCCAAACCCCTTCCCGTTCACTCCCACTCTACACAATCCCAATCCCAAACCCCTTCCCGTTTACTCCCACTGTACACAATCCCAATGGACCCAAACCCCTTCCCGTTCACTCCCACTGTACACAATCCCAATGGACCCAAACCCCTTCCCGTTCACTCCCACCGTACACAATCCCAATGGACCCAAACCCCTTCCCGTTCACTCCCGCCGTACACAATCCCAATGGACCCAAACCCCTTCCCGTTCGCTCCCACTGTACACAAACCCAATGGACCCAAACCCCATCCCGTTCACTCCCACTGTACACAATCCCAATCCCAAACCCCTTCCCGTTCACTCCCACTGTACACAATCCCAATGGACCCAAACCCCATCCCGTTCACTCCCACTGTACACAATCCCAATCCCAAACCCCTTCCCGTTCACTCCCACTGTACACAATCCCAATGGACCCAAACCCCTTCCCGTTCACTCCCACCGTACACAATCCCAATGGACACAAACCCCTTCCCGTTCACTCCCACTGTACACAATCCCAATGGACCCAAACCCCTTCCCGTTCACTCCCACCGTACACAATCCCAATGGACACAAACCCCTTCCCGTTCACTCCCACTGTACACAATCCCAATGGACCCAAACCCCTTCCCGTTCACTCCCACTGTACACAATCCCAATGGACCCAAACCCCTTCCCGTTCACTCCCACTGTACACAATCCCAATCCCAAACCACTTCCCGTTCACTCCCACCGTACACAATCCCAATGGACCCAAACCCCTTCCCGTTCACTCCCACCGTACACAATCCCAATGGACCCAAACCCCTTCCCGTTCACTCCCACCGTACACAATCCCAACGGACCCAAACGCCTTCCCGTTCACTCCCACCGTACACAATCCCAATGGACCCAAACCCCTTCCTGTTCACTCCCACTGTACACAATCCCAATGGACCCAAACCCCTTCCCATTCACCCTCACCGTACACAATCCCAATGGACCCAAACCCCTTCCCATTCACCCTCACCGTACACAATCCCAATGGACCCAAACCCCTTCCTGTTCACTCCCGCTGTCCACAATCCTAATCCCAAACCCCTTCCCGTTCACTCCCACTGTACACAATCCCAATGGACCCGAACCCCTTCCCGTTCACTCCCACTGTACACAATCCCAATGGACCCGAACCCCTTCCCGTTCACTCCCACTGTACACAATCCCAATGGACTCAAACCCCTTCCCGTTCACTCCCACTGTACACAATCCCAAAGGACCCAAACCCCTTCCCGTTCACTCCCACTGTACACAATCCCAATGGACCCAAACCCCTTCCCGTTCACTCCCACTGTACACAATCCCAATGGACCCAAACCCCTTCCCGTTCACTCCCACTGTACACAATCCCAATCCCAAACCCCTTCCCGTTCACTCCCACTGTACACAATCCCAATGGACCCAAACCCCTTCCCGTTCACTCCCACTGTACACAATCCCAATGGACACAAACCCCTTCCCGTTCACTCCCACTGTACACAATCCCAATGGACCCAAACCCCTTCCCGTTCACTCCCACTGTACACAATCCCAATGGACCCAAACCCCTTCCCGTTCACTCCCTCTGTACACAATCCCAATGGACCCAAACCCCTTCCCGTTCACTCCCACCGTACACAATCCCAATGGACCCAAACCCCTTCCCGTTCACTCCCACCGTACACAATCCCAATGGACCCAAACCCCTTCCCGTTCACTCCCACCGTACACAATCCCAATGGACCCAAACCCCTTCCCGTTCACTCCCACCGTACACAATCCCAATGGACCCAAACCCCTTCCCGTTCACTCCCACTGTACACAATCCTAATCCCAAACCCCTTCCCGTTCACTCCCACCGTACACAATCCCAACGGACCCAAACCCCTTCCCATTCACTCCCACTGTACACAATCCCAATGGACCCAAACCCCTTCCCGTTCACTCCCACCGTACACAATCCCAACGGACCCAAACCCCTTCCTGTTCACTCCCACCGTACACAATCCCAATGGACCCAAACCCCTTCCCGTTCACTCCCACTGTACACAATCCCAATCCCAAACCCCTTCCCATTCACTCCCACTGTACACAATCCCAATGGACCCAAACCCCTTCCCGTTCACTCCCACTGTACACAATCCCAATGGACCCAAACCCCTTCCCGTTCACTCCCACTGTACACAATCCCAATCCCAAACCCCTTCCCGTTCACTCCCACTGTACACAATCCCAATGGACCCAAACCCCTTCCCGTTCACTCCCACTGTACACAATCCCAATGGACCCAAACCCCTTCCCGTTCACTCCCACTGTACACAATCCCAACGGACCCAAACCCCTTCCCGTTCACTCCCACTGTACACAATCCCAATGGACACAAACCCCTTCCCGTTCACTCCCACTGTACACAATCCCAATGGACCCAAACCCCTTCCCGTTCACTCCCACTGTACACAATCCCAATGGACCCAAACCCCTTCGCGTTCACTCCCACTCTACACAATCCCAATGGACCCAAACCCCTTCCCGTTCACTCCCACTGTACACAATCCCAATGGACCCAAACCCCTTCCCGTTCACTCCCACTGTACACAATCCCAATGGACCCAAACCCCTTCCCGTTCACTCCCACCGTACACAATCCCAATGGACCCAAACCCCTTCCCGTTCACTCCCTCTGTACACAATCCCAATGGACCCAAACCCCTTCCCGTTCACTCCCACCGTACACAATCCCAATGGACCCAAACCCCTTCCCGTTCACTCCCACCGTACACAATCCCAATGGACCCAAACCCCTTCCCGTTCACTCCCACTGTCCACAATCCCAACGGACCCAAACCCCTTCCCGTTCACTCCCACTGTCCACAATCCCAACGGACCCAAACCCCTTCCCGTTCACTCCCACTGTACACAATCCTAATCCCAAACCCCTTCCCGTTCACTCCCACCGTACACAATCCCAACGGACCCAAACCCCTTCCCGTTCACTCCCACTGTACACAATCCCAATGGACCCAAACCCCTTCCCGTTCACTCCCACCGTACACAATCCCAACGGACCCAAACCCCTTCCCGTTCACTCCCACCGTACACAATCCCAACAGACCCAAACCCCTTCCCGTTCACTCCCACTGTACACAATCCCAATGGACCCAAACCCCTTCCCGTTCACTCCCACTGTACACAATCCCAATGGACCCAAACCCCTTCCCCTTCACTCCCACCGTACACAATCCCAATGGACCCAAACCCCTTCCCCTTCACTCCCACCGTACACAATCCCAATGGACCCAAACCCCTTCCCGTTCACTCCCACCGTACACAATCCCAATGGACCCAAACCCCTTCCCGTTCACTCCCACCGTACACAATCCCAATGGAACCAAACCGCCTTCCCATACCGAACTCCCTCCCCTCCCGCAACCTGCCCCACCCCCCCTCCCCGTTACCCAGCATCGGGCATCGCTGTATTCCTTTGCAGGGCCTGTTCTCTGGCTGTTTTCTGATGGTGGTGTTGAGTTCCTGATGAACGAGGGCTGTGGGAGGGGCGGTGGAAAACCAGACACTCTCCCTCGCAGTCACAGGATGTCGGGTTCCCCAGTTGCCACTTGCGTTCCTGGACTCAGGCTAGGCAGAACGCTCCAATGGCCCAGCTAGGGGAGGCAGAGCCCAAATCCCTGTCACCACCTGTTTTATTAGCCTTCGCGAATTTAATTAGGCACGCCCGCTCTTGTGTTTGCTTTCCAACACTTGGCACCACCACCACCCCCCCCACCACCAACATACTCAGCTCGCCAGAGAGACACGGCTCTTGGAACTTGAGCGACGGCCAGGCTGCATTTCGGGCCTAGTCCGGGAATAGCTGAACCCACAACCCGGAGTGGGACAGAGCCCTCCCCCCAAGGCCACACACGCACATGGGCCAGGTAAGGCCCCAGGCTGCATTCCGGGCCTAGTGCTGAGTTAGCCGATCTCGCCCTGCCTCTCTGTATCCACCTGACCCGGAGCTTTATCCTTCCAAAAGCTTCAGTTGGATCTCTCCCTGTCCTTCCACTCATGATGGAACCGGAGACTTTATCTCTGCCGATAAATGGGAAGGAGCTGAAAGTCCATCTTCAGTGATATCAATGTCAGTCCCTGTCCAAATGCAGCAAGACCCGGACAATATCCAGGCTCCGGCTGACAAGCGGTGAGTAACATTCACACCACACAAGTGCCAGGCAATGACCATCCCCAACAAGAGAGAATCTAACCATCGCCCCTTGATGTTCAACCATCACTGAATCTCCCACTAACTTCATCCTGGGGGTTACCATTGACCAGAAACTGAACTGGACCAGCCGTATAAATACTGTGGCTACAAGAGCAGGTCAGAGGCTGGGAATCCTGCGGAGAGTAACTCACCTCCTGACTCCCCCAAATCCTGCCCACCATCGACAAGGCACCAGTCAGGAGTGTGGATGGGACACTCCCCACATGCCTGGATGAGTGCGGCTCCCACAACACTCAAGAAGCTCGACACCGTCCAGGACAAAGCAGCACCGCTTGAGAGAGTCAGGGAGAGAGAAAGAGAGAAGGAGACAAGGAGAGAGACAAGGAGAGGGAGAGACAGGGAGAGAGAGAGAGAGAGAGACAGGGAGAGTGGGAGAGAGAGAAAGAGAGACAGGGAGAGAGCGAGAGAGAGACAGGGAGAGAGCGAGAGAGAGACAGGGAGAGAGCGAGAGAGAGACAGGGAGAGAGCGAGAGAGAGACAGGGAGAGAGCGAGAGAGAGACAGGGAGAGAGAGAGAGAGAGAGACAGGGGGAGAGAGAGAGAGATAGGGAGAGAGAGGAGAGACAGGGAGAGAGAGAAGGAGAGAGAGAGACTGGGAGAGAGAGGGACAGGGAGAGAGAGAGGGACAGGGAGAGAGAGAGGGACAGGGAGAGAGAGAGGGACAGGGAGACAGGGAGAGAGAGAGTGTGGCACAGGGAGAGAGAGAGTGACAGGGAAAGAGAGAGAGAGAGAGACAGGGAGAGAGAGAAAGAGACAGGGCATGAGAGAGAGTGATAGGGTGAGAGAGAAAGAGAGAGACAGGGAGCGAGAGAGAGAGAGAGAGACAGGGAGAGAGAGAGAGAGAGAGAGACAGGGAGAGAGAGAGAGAGAGAGAGAGACAGCGAGAGAGGGTTAGAGATAGGGAGAGAGGGAGAGAGAGACAGGGAGATAGAGAGACAGGGAGAGAGAGACAGGGAGAGAGAGAGACAGGGAGAGAGAGAGACAGGGAGAGAGAGAGACAGGGAGAGAGAGAGACAGGGAGAGAGAGAGACAGGGAGAGAGAGACAGGGAGAGAGAGACAGGGAGAGAGAGACAGGCAGAGAGAGACAGGCAGAGAGAGACAGGCAGAGAGAGACAGGGAGAGAGAGAGAGAGAGACAGGGAGAGAGAGACAGGGAGAGAGAGACAGGGAGAGAGAGACAGGGAGAGAGAGACAGGGAGAGAGAGACAGGGAGAGAGAGACAGGGAGAGAGAGACAGGGAGATAGAGACAGGGAGAGAGAGACAGGGAGAGAGAGACAGAGAGAGAGAGACAGGGAGAGAGAGACAGGGAGAGAGAGACAGGGAGATAGAGACAGGGAGATAGAGACAGGGAGATAGAGACAGGGAGATAGAGACAGGGAGATAGAGACAGGGAGATAGAGACAGGGAGATAGAGACAGGGAGATAGAGACAGGGAGATAGAGACAGGGAGGTAGAGACAGGGAGGTAGAGACAGGGAGGTAGAGACAGGGAGATAGAGACAGGGAGATAGAGACAGGGAGATAGAGACAGGGAGATAGAGACAGGGAGATAGAGACAGGGAGATAGAGACAGGGAGATAGAGACAGGGAGATAGAGACAGGGAGATAGAGACAGGGAGAGAGAGAGAGAGACAGGGAGAGATAGATAGAGACAGGGAGAGAGACAGCGAGATAGAGACAGGGAGAGAGAGACAGGGAGAGAGAGACAGGGAGAGAGAGACAGGGAGAGAGAGACAAGGAGAGAGAGACAAGGAGAGAGAGACAAGGAGAGAGAGACAAGGAGAGAGAGACAGGGAGAGAGAGACAGGGAGAGAGAGACAGGGAGAGAGAGACAGGGAGAGAGAGACAGGGAGAGAGAGACAGGGAGATAGAGACAGGGAGATAGAGACAGGGAGATAGAGACAGGGAGATAGAGACAGGGAGATAGAGACAGGGAGATAGAGACAGGGAGATAGAGACAGGGAGATAGAGACAGGGAGAGAGAGAGAGAGACAGGAGAGATAGATAGAGACAGGGAGAGATAGATAGAGACAGGGAGAGAGACAGCGAGATAGAGACAGGGAGAGAGACAGCGAGATAGAGACAGGGAGAGAGAGACAGGGAGAGAGAGACAGGGAGAGAGAGACAGGGAGAGAGAGACAGGGAGAGAGAGACAGGGAGAGAGAGACAGGGAGAGAGAGACAAGGAGAGAGAGACAAGGAGAGAGAGACAAGGAGAGAGAGACAAGGAGAGAGAGACAAGGAGAGAGAGACAGGGAGAGAGAGACAGGGAGAGAGAGACAGGGAGAGAGAGACAGGGAGATAGAGACAGGGAGATAGAGACAGGGAGATAGAGACAGGGAGAGAGAGAGAGAGAGACAGGGAGAGACACAGCGAGATAGAGAGAAAGAGAGAGAGAGACAGGGAGAGAGAGACAGGGAGAGAGAGAAAGAGAGAGAGAGACAGGGAGAGAGAGACAGGGAGAGAGAGACAGGGAGAGAGAGACAGGGAGAGAGAGACAGGGAGAGAGAGACAGGGAGAGAGAGACAGGGAGAGAGAGACAGGGAGAGAGAGACAAGGAGAGAGAGACAAGGAGAGAGAGACAGGGAGAGAGAGACAGGGAGAGAGAGACAGGGAGAGAGAGACAGGGAGAGAAAGACAGGGAGAGAGAGACAGGGAGAGAGAGACAGGGAGAGAGAGACAGCGAGAGAGAGACAGGGAGAGAAGGAGAGAGAGAAGGAGAGACAGGGAGAAAGAGAAAGGGAGAAAGAGAGAGACAGGGAGAGAGAGAGAGACAGGGAGCAAGAGAGAGAGAGACAAGGAGAGAGAGAGAGTCAGGGAGAGAGATGGGGGAGAGAGAGAGAGACGGGGGAGAGAGAGAGAGACGGGGGAGAGAGAGAGAGACGGGGGAGAGAGAGAGAGACGGGGGAGAGAGAGAGAGACGGGGGAGAGAGAGAGAGACGGGGGACAGAGAGAGAGACGGGGGACAGAGAGAGAGACGGGGGACAGAGAGAGAGACGGGGGACAGAGAGAGAGACGGGGGCGAGAGAGAGAGATGGGGGAGAGAGAGAGAGACAGAGACAGAGAAAGGGAGAGAGAGCAATTCAGGGAGAGAGAGTGAGATTGAAGGAGAGAAAGAGAGAGATTCAGGGAGAGAGAGAGATTCAGGGAGAGAGAGAGATTCAGGGAGAGAGAGTTTCAGGGAGAGAGAGAGTTTCAGGGAGAGAGAGAGAGATTCAGGGAGAGAGAGAGAGATTCAGGGAGAGAGAGAGAGATTCAGGGAGAGAGAGAGAGAGATTCAGGGAGAGAGAGAGAGATTCAGGGAGAGAGAGAGAGATTCAGGGAGAGAGAGAGATTCAGGGAGAGAGAGAGAGAGATTCAGGGTGAGAGAGGGTGAGAGATTCAGGGAGAGAGAGGGTGAGAGATTCAGGGAGAGAGAGGGTGAGAGATTCAGGGAGAGAGAGGGTGAGAGATTCAGGGAGAGAGAGGATGAGAGATACAGGGAGAGAGAGGGTGAGAGATACAGGGAGAGAGAGGGTGAGAGATACAGGGAGAGAGAGAGAGTGAGATTCAGGGAGAGAGAAGATTCGGGGAGAGGGAAGATTCGGGGAGGGGGAAGAATCGGGGAGGGGGAAGATTCGGGGAGGGAGAAGATTCGGGGAGGGAGAAGATTCGGGGAGGGAGAAGTTTCGGGGAGGGAGAAGTTTCGGGGAGGGAGAAGATGCGGGGAGGGAGAAGATGCGGGGAGAGAGAAGATGCGGGGAGAGAGAAGATGCGGGGAGAGAGAAGATGCGGGGAGAGAGAAGACGCGGGGAGAGAGAAGACGCTGGGAGAGAGAAGACGCTGGGACAGAGACGCTGGGACAGAGACGCTGGGACAGAGAGGCTGGGACAGAGAGGCTGGGACAGAGAGGCTGGGACAGAGAGGCTGGGACAGAGAGGCTGGGACAGAGAGGCTGGGACAGAGAGGCTGGGACAGAGAGGCTGGGACAGAGAGGCTGGGACAGAGAGGCTGGGACAGAGACGCTGGGACAGAGACGCTGGGACAGAGACGCTGGGACACAGGTTCAGCGACACAGGTTCAGCGACACAGGTTCAGCGACACAGGTTCAGCGACACAGGTTCAGCGACACAGGTTCAGCGACACAGGTTCAGCGACACAGGTTCAGCGACACAGGTTCAGCGACACAGGTTCAGCGACACAGGTTCAGCGACACAGGTTCAGCGACACAGATTCAGCGACACAGATTCAGGGAGACAGATTCAGCGACACAGATTCAGGGAGACAGATTCAGGGAGACAGATTCAGGGAGACAGATTCAGGGAGACAGATTGAGGGAGACAGATTCAGGGAGACAGATTGAGGGAGACAGATTGAGGGAGACAGATTGAGGGAGACAGATTGAGGGAGACAGATTGAGGGAGACAGATTGAGGGAGACAGATTGAGGGAGACAGATTGAGGGAGACAGATTGAGGGAGACAGATTGAGGGAGACAGATTGAGGGAGACAGATTGAGGGAGACAGATTGAGGGAGACAGATTGAGGGAGACAGATTCAGGGAGACAGATTCAGGGAGACAGATTCAGGGAGACAGATTCAGGGAGACAGATTCAGGGAGACAGATTCAGGGAGACAGATTCAGGGAGACAGATTCAGGGAGACAGATTCAGGGAGACAGATTCAGGGAGACAGATTCAGGGAGACAGATTCAGGGAGACAGATTCAGGGAGACAGATTCAGGGAGACAGATTCAGGGAGACAGATTCAGGGAGACAGATTCAGGGAGAGCGATTCAGGGAGAGCGATTCAGGGAGACAGATTGAGGGAGACAGATTGAGGGAGACAGATTGAGGGAGACAGATTGAGGGAGACAGATTGAGGGAGACAGATTGAGGGAGACAGATTGAGGGAGACAGATTGAGGGAGACAGATTGAGGGAGACAGATTGAGGGAGACAGATTGAGGGAGACAGATTGAGGGAGACAGATTGAGGGAGACAGATTCAGGGAGACAGATTCAGGGAGACAGATTCAGGGAGACAGATTCAGGGAGACAGATTCAGGGAGACAGATTCAGGGAGACAGATTCAGGGAGACAGATTCAGGGAGACAGATTCAGGGAGACAGATTCAGGGAGACAGATTCAGGGAGACAGATTCAGGGAGACAGATTCAGGGAGACAGATTCAGGGAGACAGATTCAGGGAGAGCGATTCAGGGAGACAGATTCAGGGAGACAGATTGAGGGAGACAGATTGAGGGAGACAGATTGAGGGAGACAGATTGAGGGAGACAGATTGAGGGAGACAGATTGAGGGAGACAGATTGAGGGAGACAGATTGAGGGAGACAGATTGAGGGAGACAGATTGAGGGAGACAGATTGAGGGAGACAGATTGAGGGAGACAGATTGAGGGAGACAGATTGAGGGAGACAGATTCAGGGAGACAGATTCAGGGAGACAGATTCAGGGAGACAGATTCAGGGAGACAGATTCAGGGAGACAGATTCAGGGAGACAGATTCAGGGAGACAGATTCAGGGAGACAGATTGAGGGAGACAGATTGAGGGAGACAGATTGAGGGAGACAGATTGAGGGAGACAGATTGAGGGAGACAGATTGAGGGAGACAGATTGAGGGAGACAGATTCAGGGAGACAGATTCAGGGAGACAGATTCAGGGAGACAGATTCAGGGAGACAGATTGAGGGAGACAGATTGAGGGAGACAGATTGAGGGAGACAGATTGAGGGAGAGCGATTCAGGGAGAGCGATTCAGGGAGAGCGATTCAGGGAGAGCGATTCAGGGACGTCGATTCAGGGACGTCGATTCAGGGACGTCGATTCAGGGACGTCGATTCAGGGACGTCGATTCAGGGACGTCGATTCAGGGACGTCGATTCAGGGACGTCGATTCAGGGACGTCGATTCAGGGACGTCGATTCAGGGACGTCGATTCAGGGACGTCGATTCAGGGAGAGCACTTCCGGGACAGAGATTCAGGGACAGAGATTCAGGGACAGAGATTCAGGGACAGAGATTCAGGGACAGAGATTCAGGGACAGAGATTCAGGGACAGAGATTCAGGGACAGAGATTCAGGGACAGAGATTCAGGGACAGAGATTCAGGGACAGAGATTCAGGGACAGAGATTCAGGGACAGAGATTCAGGGACAGAGATTCAGGGACAGAGATTCAGGCAGAGAGAGCGTGAGAGATTGAGGGAGAGAGATGGTTAGAGATTCAGGGAGAGAGAGTGCGAGAGATTCAGGGAGAGAGAGGGTGAGAGATTCAGGGAGAGAGAGTGAGAGACTAAGGGAGAGAGAGTGTGAGAGATTAAGGGAGAGAGAGGGGGAGAGACTCAGGGAGAGAGAGTGCGAGAGATTCAGGGAGAGAGAGGGTGAGAGATTCAGGGAGAGAGAGGGTGAGAGATTCAGGGAGAGAGAGGGTGAGAGATTCCGGGAGAGAGAGGGTGAGAGATTCCGGGAGAGAGAGGGTGAGAGTTTCTGGGAGAGAGAGAGAGAGAGAGAAATTCAGCGAAAGAGAGGGTGAGAGATTCAGGGAGAGAGAGCGATTCAGGTAGAGAGAGAGAGATTCAGGGAGAGAAAGAGATAGTTTCAGGGAGAGAAAGAGATAGTTTCAGGGAGAGAAAGAGATAGATTCAGGGAGAGAAAGAGATAGATTCAGGGAGAGAAAGAGAGATTCAGGGAGAGAAAGAGAGATTCAGGGAGAGAAAGAGAGATTCAGGGAGAGAAAGAGAGATTCAGGGAGAGAAAGAGAGATTCAGGGAGAGAAAGAGAGATTGACGGAGAGAGATTCAGGGAGAGAGTGAGAGATTCAGGGATAGAGAGCGATTCACGGAAAGAGAGAGAGATTCAGGGAGACAAAGAGATAGATTCAAGGAGAGAGACAGAGATTCAGGGAGAGAGAGAGATTCAGGGAGAGAGAGGGTGAGAGATTCGAGGAGAGAGAGGGTGAGAAATTCGAGGAGAGAGAGGGTGAGAGATTCAGGGAGAGAGGGTGAGAGATTCAGGGAGAGAGGGTGAGAGATTCAGGGAGAGAAAGAGAGAGATTCAGGGAGAGAAAGAGAGAGATTCAGGGAGAGAAAGAGAGAGATTCAGGGAGAGAAAGAGAGAGATTCAGGGAGAGAAAGAGAGATTCAGGGAGAGAAAGAGAGAGATTCAGGGAGAGAAAGGCAGAGATTCGGGGGCAGAGATTCGGGGGCAGAGATTCGGGGGCAGAGATTCGGGGGCAGAGATTCGGGGGCAGAGATTCGGGGGCAGAGATTCGGGGGCAGAGATTCGGGGGCAGAGATTCGGGCGCAGAGATTCGGGCGCAGAGATTCGGGCGCAGAGATTCGGGGGCAGAGATTCGGGGGCAGAGATTCGGGGGCAGAGATTCGGGGGCAGAGATTCGGGGACAGAGATTCGGGGACAGAGATTCGGGGACAGAGCTTCGGGGACAGAGCTTCGGGGACAGAGCTTCGGGGACTGAGATTCGGGGACTGAGCTTCGGGGACTGAGATTCGGGGACTGAGATTCGGGGACTGAGATTCGGGGACTGAGATTCGGGGACTGAGATTCGGGGACTGAGATTCAAGGACTGAGATTGAGGGAGAGAGATTGAGGGAGAGAGATTGAGGGAGAGAGATTGAGGGAGAGAGCGATTCAGGGAGAGAGAGCGATTCAGGGAGAGAGAGCGATTCAGGGAGAGAGAGCGATTCAGGGAGAGAGAGCGATTCAGGGAGAGAGAGCGATTCAGGGAGAGAGAGCGATTCAGGGAGAGAGAGCGATTCAGGGAGAGAGAGAGATTCAAGGAGAGAGAGAGAGAGATTCAGTGAGACAAAGAGATAGATTCAAGGAGAGAGACAGAGATTCAGGGAGAGAGAGCCTTTCAGGGAAAGAGCGATTCAAGGAGAGAGAGAGAGTGATTCAGGGAGAGAGAGGGTGAGAGATTCAGGGAGAGAGAGGGTGCGAGATTCAGGGAGAGAGTGGGTGAGAGATTCAGGGAGAGAGGGTGAGAGATTCCGGGAGAGAGAGGGTGAGAGATTCAGGGAGAGAGAGGGTGAGAGATAAAGGGAGAGAGCGATTCACGGCGAGAGAGAGATTCAGGGACATTGAGAGACATGGAGAGAAAGAGAGAGACAGGTAGAGAAAAGTAGAGTGGCAGGGAGAGAGAGAGAGAGACAGGGAGAGAGAGAGAGAGACAGGGAGAGAGAGAGAGAGACAGGGAGAGAGAGAGAGAGACAGGGAGAGAGAGAGAGAGACAGGGAGAGAGAGAGAGAGACAGGGAGAGAGAGAGAGACGGGGAGAGAGAGAGAGACGGGGAGAGAGAGAGAGAAACGGGGAGAGAGAGAGAGACGGGGAGAGAGAGACGGGGAGAGAGAGAGAGACGGGGAGAGAGAGAGAGAGAGTGAGACAGGGAGAGAGAGTGACAGGGAGAGAGAGAGAGAGAGAGAGACAGGTAGAGAGAAAGAGAGTGGCAGGGAGAGAGAGAGAAAGAGACAGGGAGATAGAGAGAGAGACAGGGAGAGAGAGAGAGAGAGAGACAGGGAGAGAGAGAGAGGGACAGAGAGAGAGAGAGGGACAGAGAGAGAGTGATACAGAGACAGAGAGAGAGACAGGGAGAGAAGGAGACAGAGACAGGGAGAGAGAGAGACAGAGACAGGAAGAGAGAGAGAGACAGAGACAGGAAGAGAGAGAGAGACAGAGACAGGAAGAGAGAGAGACAGAGAGCGAGAGCAGGAAAGGGAGAGAGAGACAAGGTGAGAGAGAGAGAAAGAGAGACAGGGAGAGAGAGAGAGAGAGAGACAGGGAGAGAGAGAGAGAGAGACGGAGAGAGAGAGAGAGTGAGACAAGGAGAGAGACAGGGAGAGAGAGAGTGCGGCACAGGGAGAGAGAGAGAGAGAGTGACAGGGAGAGAGAGAGAGAGACAGGGAGAGAGAGAGAGTGAGAGGGTGAGAGAGATAGAGAGAGAAAAGGAGCGAGATAGAGAGATAGGGAGAGAGAGAAAGACAGGGAGAGTGGGAGAGAGAGAGAGAGACAGGGAGAGAGAGAGAGAGACAGGGGCCAAGAGAGAGAGACAGGGGGAGAGAGAGAGAGAGACGGGAGAGAGAGAGACGGGGGAGAGAGAGAGAGACAGTGGGAGAGAGAGAGATAGTGTGAGAGAGAGGGAGAGAGAGAGACAGCGAGAGAGAGAACAGCAAGAGAGGGTTAGAGACAGTGAGAGAGAGAGAGAGAGAGACAGGGAGAGAGAGATAGAGACAGGGAGAGAGACAGGGAGATAGAGAGAAAGAGAGAGACAGGGAGAGAGAGACAGGGAGAGAGAGACAGGGAGAGAGAGACAGGGAGAGAGAGACAGGGAGAGAGAGACAGGGAGACAGAGACAGGGAGACAGAGAGAGAGAGAGACAGGGAGGGAGAGAGTGACAGGGAGAGAGAGAGAGACAGGGAGAGAGAGATAGAGACAGGGAGGGAGAGACAGGGAGAGAGAGTGATAGAGACAGGGAGAGAGAGATAGAGACAGGGAGAGAGAGATAGAGACAGGGAGAGAGAGATAGAGACAGGGAGAGAGAGATAGAGTCAGGGAGAGAGATAAGGAGATGGAGAGAAAGAGACAGGGGAGGGAGAGAGAGACACAGGGATAGATAGAGAGAGAGAGAGAGACAGGGAGAAATGGAGAGACAGAGACAGCGAGAGAGAGAGACAGGCAGAGAGAGATAGAGACAGGGAGAGAGAGATAGAGACAGGGAGAGAGAGATAGAGACAGGGAGAGAGAGATAGATAGAGACAGGGAGAGAGAGATAGATAGAGACAGGGAGAGAGAGAGAGAAAGGGAGAGAGAGAGAGAGAGAGTGACAGGGAGAGAGAGAGTGACAGGGAGAGAGAGAGTGACAGGGAGAGAGAGAGTGACAGGGAGAGAGAGAGTGACAGGGAGAGAGAGAGTGACAGGGAGAGAGAGAGTGACAGGGAGAGAGAGAGAGTGACAGGGAGAGAGAGAGAGACAGGGAGGGAGAGACAGGGAGAGAGAGTGATAGAGACAGGGAGAGAGAGATAGAGACAGGGAGAGAGAGAGAGAGACAGGGAGAGAGAGACAGGGAGAGAGAGACAGGGAGAGAGAGTGATAGAGACAGGGAGAGAGAGTGATAGAGACAGGGAGAGAGAGTGATAGAGACAGGGAGAGAGAGATAGAGACAGGGAGAGAGAGATAGAGACAGGGAGAGAGAGATAGAGACAGGGAGAGAGAGATAGAGACAGGGAGAGAGAGATAGAGACAGGGAGAGAGAGATAGAGACAGGGAGAGAGAGATAGACACAGGGAGAGAGAGATAGACACAGGGAGAGAGAGATAGACACAGGGAGAGAGAGATAGACACAGGGAGGGAGAGATAGACACAGGGAGAGAGAGATAGAGTCAGGGAGAGAGATAGGGAGATGGAGAGAAAGAGACAGGGGAGGGAGAGAGAGACACAGGGATAGGTAGAGAGAGAGAGAGAGATACAGGGAGAAATGGAGAGACAGAGACAGGGAGAGAGAGATAGAGACAGGGAGAGAGAGAGAGAGACAGGGAGAGAGAGAGAGAGAGAGAGAGACAGGGAGAGACAGTGACAGGGAGAGAGAGAGAGAGAGAGAGACAGGGAGAGAGAGAGTGCGGCACAGGGAGAGTGAGACAGAGTGACAGGGAGAGAGAGAGAGAGACAGGGAGAGAGAGAAAGACAGGGCGAGAGAGAGAGTGAGAAGGTGAGAGAGATAGAGAGAGAAAAGGAGCAAGAGAGAGAGATAGGGATAGAGAGAAAGACAGGGAGAGTGGGAGAGAGAGAGAGAGAGACAGGGAGAGAGAGAGAGACAGGGGCCGAGAGTGAGAGACAGGGTGAGAGAGAGAGAGACGGGAGAGAGAGAGACGGGGGAGAGAGAGAGAGACCGGGGAGAGAGAGAGAGACAGTGGGAGAGAGAGAGAGACAGTGGGAGAGAGAGAGAGATAGTGTGAGAGAGAGGGAGAGAGAGACACAGCGAGAGAGAGAACAGCAAGAGAGGGTTAGAGACAGTGAGAGAGAGAGAGAGAGAGACAGGGAGAGAGAGATAGAGAAAGGGAGAGAGAGATAGAGACAGGGAGAGAGACAGGGAGATAGAGAGGGAGAGAGAGACAGGGAGAGAGAGACAGGGAGACAGAAACAGGGAGACAGAGACAGGGAGACAGAGACAGGGAGACAGAGACAGGGAGACAGAGACAGGGAGACAGAGAGAGAGAGAGTAACAGGGAGAGAGAGAGAGAGAGACAGGGAGAGAGAGTGACAGGGAGAGAGAGAGAGAGACAGGGAGAGAGAGAGTGCGGCACAGGGAGAGTGAGACAGAGTGACAGGGAGAGAGAGAGAGAGACAGGGAGAGAGAGAAAGACAGGGTGAGAGAGAGAGTGAGAAGGTGAGAGAGATAGAGAGAGAAAAGGAGCGAGAGAGAGAGATAGGGAGAGAGAGAAAGACAGGGAGAGTGGGAGAGAGAGAGAGAGAGACAGGGAGAGAGAGAGAGACAGGGGCCGAGAGAGAGAGACAGGGTGAGAGAGAGAGAGACGGGAGAGAGAGAGAGAGACGGGAGAGAGAGAGACGGGGGAGAGAGAGAGAGACCGGGGAGAGAGAGAGAGACAGTGGGAGAGAGAGAGAGAGACAGTGGGAGAGAGAGAGACAGTGTGAGAGAGAGGGAGAGAGAGACACAGCGAGAGAGAGAACAGCAAGAGAGGGTTAGAGACAATGAGAGAGAGAGAGAGAGAGACAGGGAGAGAGAGATAGAGACAGGGAGAGAGAGATAGAGACAGGGAGAGAGACAGGGAGATAGAGAGAAAGAGAGAGACAGGGAGAGAGAGACAGGGAGAGAGAGACAGGGAGAGAGAGACAGGGAGAGAGAAACAGGGAGACAGAGACAGGGAGACAGAGACAGGGAGACAGAGACAGGGAGACAGAGACAGGGAGACAGAGACAGGGAGAGTAACAGGGAGAGAGAGAGAGAGAGACAGGGAGAGAGAGACAGGGAGAGAGAGAGAGAGACAGGGAGAGAGAATGATAGAGACAGGGAGAGAGAGATAGAGACAGGGAGAGAGAGATAGAGACAAGGAGAGAGAGATAGAGACAGGGAGAGAGAGATAGAGTCAGGGAGAGAGATAGGGAGATGGAGAGAAAGAGACAGGGGAGGGAGAGAGAGACACAGGGATAGATAGAGAGAGAGAGAGGGAGAAATGGAGAGACAGAGACAGCGAGAGAGAGAGACACGGAGAGAGAGATAGAGACAGGGAGAGAGAGAGAGAGACAGGGAGAGAGAGAGAGAGACAGGGAGAGAGAGAGAGATAGAGACAGGGAGAGAGAGAGAGAGAGAGAGAGACAGGGAGAGAGAGAGAGAGAGTGACAGGGAGAGAGAGAGTGACAGGGAGAGAGAGAGTGACAGGGAGAGAGAGAGTGACAGGGAGAGAGAGAGAGTGACAGGGAGAGAGAGAGAGTGACAGGGAGAGAGAGAGTGACAGGGAGAGAGAGAGAGTGACAGGGAGAGAGAGAGAGTGACAGGGAGAGAGAGAGAGTGACAGGGAGAGGGAGAGAGTGACAGGGAGAGAGAGAGAGAGACAGGGAGGGAGAGAGAGTGACAGGGAGAGAGAGAGAGTGACAGGGAGAGAGAGAGAGAGACAGGGAGGGAGAGACAGGGAGAGAGAGTGATAGAGACAGGGAGAGAGAGATAGAGACAGGGAGAGAGAGATAGAGACAGGGAGAGAGAGATAGAGTCAGGGAGAGAGATAGGGAGATAGAGAGAAAGAGACAGGGGAGGGAGAGAGAGACACAGGGATAGATAGAGAGAGAGAGAGAGATACAGGGAGAAATGGAGAGACAGAGACAGCGAGAGAGAGATAGAGACAGGGAGAGAGAGAGAGAGAGACAGGGAGAGAGAGATAGGGACAGGGAGAGAGAGATAGGGACAGGGAGAGAGAGATAGAGACAGGGAGAGAAAGAGATAGAGAGGGAGATAGAGAGGGAGAGAGAGAGATAGAGAGGGAGAGAGAGATAGAGACAGGGAGAGAGAGATAGATAGAGACAGGGAGAGGGAGAGAGAGAGAGAGAGACAGAGAGAGAGAGAGAGAGACAGGGAGAGAGAGAGTGACAGGGAGAGAGAGAGTGACAGGGAGAGAGAGAGTGACAGGGAGAGAGAGAGTGACAGGGAGAGAGAGAGTGACAGGGAGAGAGAGAGTGACAGGGAGAGAGAGAGTGACAGGGAGAGAGGGAGTGACAGGGAGAGAGAAAGTGACAGGGAGAGAGAGAGTGACAGGGAGAGAGGGAGAGAGAGAGAGAAAGACAGGGAGAGGGAGAGAGAGAGACAGGGAGAGAGAGAGAGGGACAGAGAGAGAGAGAGGGACAGAGAGAGAGAGAGCGTGACAGGGACAGAGAGAGAGACAGGGAGAGAGAGAGACAGAGAGAGAGAGACAGAGACGGGGGAGAGAGAGAGTGACAGGGCGAGAGAGAGAGTGACAGGGCGAGAGAGAGAGTGACAGGGCGAGAGAGAGAGTGACAGGGCGAGAGAGAGAGTGACAGGGCGAGAGAGAGTGAGAGGGTGAGAGAGATAGAGAGAGAAATGGAGCGAGAGAGAGAGATAGGCAGAGAGAGAGAGACAGGGGGAGAGAGAGAGAGACGGGAGAGAGAGAGATAGTGAGAGAGACAGGCAGAGAGAGAGACAGCGAGAGAGAGTGAGAGCGAGAGAGTGTTAGAGACAGCGAGAGAGAGAGAGACAGGGAGAGAGAGATAGAGACAGGGAGAGAGAGATAGAGACAGGGAGAGAGAGATAGAGACAGGGAGAGAGAGATAGAGACAGGGAGAGAGACAGGGAGATAGAGAGAAAGAGAGGCACAGGGATAGAGAGAGAGAGACAGGGAGAGAGAGACAGGGAGACAGAGACAGGGAGAGAGAGAATAACAGGGAGAGAGAGAGAGAGACAGGGAGAGAGAGAGAGAGACAGAGAGAGAGAGAGAGAGACAGGGAGAGAGAGAGAGACAGGGAGAGAGAGAGAGAGACAGGGAGGGAGAGAGAGACAGGGAGGGAGAGAGAGACAGGGAGGGAGAGAGAGACAGGGAGGGAGAGAGAGACAGGGAGGGAGAGAGAGACAGGGAGGGAGAGAGAGAGACAGGGAGGGAGAGACAGGGACAGGGAGGGAGAGACAGGGAGAGAGAGTGATAGAGACAGGGAGAGATAGAGTCAGGGAGAGAGACAGAGACAGGGAGAGAGATAGGGAGATGGAGAGAAAGAGACAGGGGAGGGAGAGAGAGACAGGGAGAGAGAGAGAGACAGGGAGAGAGAGATAGAGACAGGGAGAGAGAGATAGAGACAGGGAGAGAGAGATAGAGACAGGGAGAGGGAGATAGAGACAGGGAGAGAGAGAGAAAGAGAGACACAGTGATAGAGAGATAGAGACAGGGAGAGAGTGATAGAGACAGGGAGAGAGAGAGAGATAGAGACAGGGAGAGAGAGAGTGACAGGGAGAGAGAAAGTGACAGGGGGAGAGAGAGATAGAGACAGGGAGAGAGAGAGATAGAGACAGGGAAAGAGAGAGAAAGAGAGAGAGAGAGACCGGGAGAGAGAGAGTGACAGGGAGAGAGAAAGTGACAGGGGGAGAGAGAGAGAGAGAAAGGGAGAGAGAGAGAGAGTCAGGGAGAGAGAGAGAGAGTCAGGGAGAGAGAGAGAGAGTCAGGGAGAGAGAGAGAGAGAGAGAGTCAGGGGGAGAGAGACGCAGATAGGGAGAGAGAGACGGAGACAGGGGGAGAGAAGGAGACGGGGGAGAGAAGGAGACAGGGGGAGAGAAGGAGACAGGGGGAGAGAAAGAGACAGGGGGAGAGAAAGAGACAGGGGGAGAGAAAGAGACAGGGGGAGAGAAGGAGATAGGGGGAGAGAAGGAGACAGGGGGAGAGAAGGAGACAGGGGGAGAGAAAGAGACAGGGGGAGAGAGAGAGAGACAGGGAGAGAGAGAGAGAGACAGGGAGAGAGAGAGAGTCAGCGAGAGAGAGAGAGAGAGAAAGAGACTGAGAGAGAGACAGGGAGAGAGAAACAGGGAGAGAGAGAGACAGGGAGAGAGAGAGACAGGGAGAGAGAGAGACAGGGAGAGAGAGAGACAGGGAGAGAGAGACAGGGAGAGAGAGAGAGATAGAGACAGGGAGAGAGAGACAGGGAGAGAGAGAGAGAGACAGGGGCCGAGAGAGAGAGACAGGGGGAGAGAGAGAGAGACGGGGGAGAGAGAGAGAGACGGGGGAGAGAGAGAGAGACAGTGGGAGAGAGAGAGAGACAGTGGGAGAGAGAGAGATAGTGAGAGAGAGAGGGAGAGAGAGAGACAGTGAGAGAGAGAGACAGCGAGAGATTGTTAGAGACAGCGAGAGAGAGAAAGAGAGACACAGGGATAGAGAGAGAGACAGGGAGAGAGAGACAGGGAGAGAGAGACAGGGAGAGAGAGACAGGGAGAGAGAGACAGGGAGACAGAGACAGGGAGACAGAGACAGGGAGACAGAGACAGGGAGACAGAGACAGGGAGAGAGAGAGAGAGACAGGGAGAGAGAGAGAGAGACAGGGAGAGAGAGAGAGAGACAGGGAGAGAGAGAGAGACAGGGAGAGAGAGAGAGACAGGGAGAGAGAGAGAGACAGGGAGAGAGAGAGAGACAGGGAGGGAGAGAGAGACAGGGAGGGAGAGAGAGACAGGGAGGGAGAGAGAGACAGGGAGGGAGAGAGAGACAGGGAGGGAGAGAGAGACAGGGAGGGAGAGAGAGACAGGGAGAGAGATTGATAGAGACAGGGAGAGAGAGTGATAGAGACAGTGAGAGAGAGAGAGAGACAGGGAGAGAGATAGGGAGATGGAGAGAAAGAGACATGGGAGGGAGAGAGAGACACAGGGATAGATAGAGAGAGAGAGAGAGACAGGGAGAAATGGAGAGACAGGGAGAGAGAGAGACAGGGAGAGAGAGAGACAGGGAGAGAGAGAGACAGGGAGAGAGAGAGACAGGGAGAGAGAGAGACAGGGAGAGAGAGATAGAGACAGGGAGAGAGAGAGAAAGAGAGACACAGGAATAGAGAGAG
This sequence comes from Carcharodon carcharias, assembly GCF_017639515.1. Taxonomy (NCBI): domain Eukaryota; kingdom Metazoa; phylum Chordata; class Chondrichthyes; order Lamniformes; family Lamnidae; genus Carcharodon; species Carcharodon carcharias. The sequence goes on along the minus strand of NW_024470796.1, from coordinate 186,242 downwards.
AGAGAGACAGGGAGAGAGAGACAGGGAGAGAGAGACAGGGAGAGAGAGACAGGGAGAGAGAGACAGGGAGAGAGAGACAGGGAGAGAGAGAGATAGAGACAGGGAGGGAGAGAGAGAGAGAGAGAGAGCGACAGGGGGAGAGAGAGTGACAGGGGGAGAGAGAGTGACAGGGGGAGAGAGAGTGACAGGGGGAGAGAGAGTGACAGGGGGAGAGAGAGTGACAGGGGGAGAGAGAGTGACAGGGGGAGAGAGAGAGGGACAGGGAGAGAGAGAGAGAGTCAGGGAGAGAGAGAGAGAGAGAGTCGGGGGAGAGAGACGGAGATAGGGAGAACGAGACGGAGACAAGGGGAGAGAAGGAGACAGGGGGAGAGAAGGAGACAGGGGGAGAGAAGGAGACAGGGGGAGAGAAGGAGACAGGGGGAGAGAAGGAGACAGGGGAAGAGATGGAGACAGGGGAAGAGAGAGAGAAACAGGGAGAGAGAGAGAGACAGGGAGAGAGAGAGAGAGTCAGCGAGAGAGAGAGAGAGAAAGAGACTGAGAGAGAGAGACAGAGAGACAGGGAGAGATAGAAAGAGAGTCAGGGAGAGATAGAGAGAGACAGGGAGAGATAGAGAGAGACAGGGAGAGAGAAAGAGAGAGAGAGAGACAGGGAGAGAGAGAGAGAGACAGGGAGAGAGAGAGAGAGACAGGGGGAGAGAGAGAGAGACAGGAGGAGAGAGAGAGAGACAGGGGGAGAGAGAGAGAGACAGGGGGAGAGAGGGAGAGACAGGGAGAGAGGGAGAGACAGGGAGAGAGGGAGAGACAGGGAGAGAGAGAGAGACAGGGAGAGACAGGGAGAGAGAGGGAGAGAGAGGGAGAGAGAGGGAGAGAGAGGGAGAGAGAGGGAGAGTGAGGGAGAGTGAGGGAGAGAGAGGGAGAGAGAGGGAGAGACAGGGAGAGACAGGGAGAGAGAGGGAGAGAGAGGGAGAGAGAGGGAGAGAGAGGGAGAGAGAGGGAGAGAGAGGGAGAGAGAGGGAGATAGGGAGGGAGATAGGGAGGGAGAGAGAGAGAGATATGGAGAGAGAGAGAGAGAGACAGGGATAGAGATGCAGGGACAGGGAGAGAGAGAGAGACCAGGAGAGAGAGGGACTGGGAGAGACCGAGACAGGGAGAGACAGAGTGACCAGGAGAGAGATGGAGAGAGACTGGGAGAGTGAGAGGTGGAGAGAGAGAGCGAGACAGGGAGAGAGAGAGAGCGGGAGAGAGAGCGAGCGAGACAGGGAGAGAGAGAGCGAGACAGGGAGAGGGAGAGAGAGAGAGAGAGAGAGCGAGACAGGGAGAGAGAGAGAGATAGACAAGGAGAGAGAGAGAGCGAGACAGGGAGAGAGGGAGAGAGAGGGAGAGAGAGGGAGAGAGAGGGAGAGGGAGAGAGAGGGAGAGAGAGGGAGAGAGCGGGAGAGAGAGGGAGAGAGAGGGAGATAGGGAGGGAGAGAGTGAGATAGGGAGGGAGAGAGAGAGATATGGAGAGAGAGAGAGAGAGAGACAGGGATAGAGATGCAGGGACAGGGAGAGAGAGAGAGACCAGGAGAGAGAGGGACTGGGAGAGACCGAGACAGGGAGAGACAGAGTGACCAGGAGAGAGATGTAGAGAGACTGGGAGAGTGAGAGGTGGAGAGAGAGAGCGAGACAGGGAGAGAGAGAGAGCGGTAGAGAGAGCGAGCGAGACAGGGAGAGAGAGAGCGAGACAGGGAGAGAGAGAAAGCGGGAGAGAGAGAGAGCGAGACAGGGAGAGAGAGAGAGCGAGACAGGGAGAGAGAGAGAGAGAGAGAGAGCGAGACAGGGAGAGAGAGAGCGAGACAGGGAGAGAGAGAGAGATAGACAAGGAGAGAGAGAGAGAGACAGGGAGAGGGAGAGAGTCAGTGAGCGAGAGAGAGAAAGAAAGAGACTGAGAGAGACGCAGAGAGACAGAGGGAGAGACAGTGAGAGAGAGAGAGAGAGAGAGAGTCAGGGAGAGAGAGAGAGAGACAGGCAGAGGGAGAGACAGTCAGGGAGAGAGAGAAGGAGACAGGGTTGGAGAGAAGGACAAAGGGAGAGAGAGGAGACAGGGTGAGAGAGAGACAGGGAGGGAGAGGGAGGGAGAGGGAGAGAGAGGGAGAGAGAGGGAGAGAGAGGGAGAGAGAGGGAGAGAGAGGGAGATAGGGATTGAGAGAGAGAGATATGGAGAGAGAGAGAGAGAGACAGGGATAGAGATGCAGGGACAGGGAGAGAGAGAGAGACCAGGAGAGAGAGGGACTGGGAGAGACTGAGACAGGGAGAGACAGAGTGACCAGGAGAGAGATAGAGAGAGACTGGGAGAGTGAGAGGTGGAGAGACAGAGCGAGACGGGGAGAGAGAGAGAGCGAGACAGGGAGAGAGAGAGAGAGAGAGAGCGAGACAGGGAGAGAGAGAGAGATAGACAAGGAGAGAGAGAGAGCGAGACAGGGAGAGAGAGAGAGAGGGAGCGAGAGAGAGTGAGACCGGGAGAGAGAGATAAAGACCGGGAGAGAGAGAGAGCGAGACAGGGAGAGAGAGTGGGAGACAGGGAGACAGGGAGAGAGGGAGGGACAGGGAGAGAGAGAGAGATAAGGAGAGAGAGAGATAGGGAGAGAGAGAGAGACAGGGAGAGAGGGAGAGAGAGAGAGAGAGAGAGAGAGAGACAGGGAGAGAGAGAGAGAGACAGGGAGAGACAGGGAGAGAGGGAGAGAGAGAGAGAGACAGGGAGAGAGAGGGAGAGACAGGGAGAGACAGGGAGAGACAGGGAGAGAGGGAGAGAGAGAGAGAGAGAGAGAGAGAGAGACAGAGAGAGAGAGACAGAGAGAGAGAGAGAGAGAAACAGGGAGAGAGAGGGAGAGACAGGGAGAGAGAGGGAGAGAGGGAGAGAGAGAGAGAGAGAGACAGGGAGAGAGAGAGGGAGTGACAGGGAGAGAGAGGGAGAGAGAGAGATAAGGAGAGAGAGAGAGTGAGATATGGAGAGACAGAGAGAGAGAGAGACAGGGATAGAGATGCAGGGACATGGAGAGAGAGAGAGACCAGGAGAGAAAGGGACTGGGAGAGACAGAGACAGTGAGAGACTGAGTGACCAGGAGAGAGACAGAGAGAGACCGGGAGAGTGAGAGGGAGAGAGAGCGAGCGAGACAGGGAGAGAGAGCGAGCGAGACAGGGAGAGAAAGCAAGCAAGACAGGGAGAGAGAGAGCCAGACAGGGAGAGAGAGAAAGCGAGACAGGGAGAGAGAGAGCGAGACAGGGAGAGAGAGAGCGAGACAGGGAGAGAGAGAGCGAGACAGGGAGTGAGACAGCGAGACAGGGAGAGAGAGAGCGAGACAGGGAGAGAGAGAGCGAGACAGGGAGAGAGAGAGAGTGAGACCGGGAGAGAGAGAGAGTGAGACCGGGAGAGAGAGAGAGTGAGACCGGGAGAGAGAGAGAGTGAGACCGGGAGAGAGAGAGAGTGAGACCAGGAGAAAGAGAGAGAGACCGGGAGAGAGAGAGAGCGAGACAGGGAGAGAGAGAAGGAGAGAGAGATAGGGCGAGAGAGAAAGAGACAGGGAGAGAGAGAAGGAGACAGGCAGAGTGAGGAGACAGGGAGAGACAGGGAGAGAGAGAGCCAGACACGGAGAGAGAGAGCGAGACAGGGAGAGAGAGAGAGTGAGACCAGGAGAAAGAGAGAGAGACCGGGAGAGAGAGAGAGCGAGACAGGGAGAGAGAGAAGGAGAGAGAGATAGGGCGAGAGAGAAAGAGACAGGGAGAGAGAGAAGGAGACAGGCAGAGTGAGGAGACAGGGAGAGACAGGGATAGAGCGAGACAGGGAGAGATAGGGATAGAGAGTGAGAGAGAGAGACAGGGAGAGAGAGAGAGACAGGGATAGAGAGGGAGAGACAGGGAGAGAAAGAGACCGAGACAGGGAGAGAGAGAGAGACACACAGGGAGGGAGAGAGAGACACAGGGAGAGAGAGAGAGGTAGGGACAGAGAGGCAGAGACAAGGATAGAGAGGCAGAGACAGCGAGAGAGAGAGAGAGAGACCAGGGGAGAGTGAAAGAGAGAGAGCGAGAGACCAGGGGAGAGAGAGAGAGAGACGTGGAGAGAGAGGCAGGGAGAGAGAGAGAGAGAGACAGGGATAGAGGGAGAGAGACAGGGATAGAGAGAGAGAGAGAGAGATAGGGTGAGAGAAAGAGAGACAGGGATAGAGGGGGAGAGACAGGTAGAGAGCGAGACATGGAGAGGAAGAGAGACACAGGAAGAGAGAGAGACAGGAAGAGACAGGGAGAGAGAGAGAGAAAAGGAGTGAGAGAGAGTGAGACCAGTAGGGAGAGGGAGACAGGCAGAGAGAGAGAGACAGGGAGAGAGAGAGAGAGAGAGAGACAGGGAGAGAGAGGGAGAGAGAGACAGACAGCGAGAGAGAGAGACTTAGAGAGAGAGAGAGAGAGACAGCGAGAGAGAGATAGAGACAGGGAGAGAGAGTGATAGATACAGGGAGAGAGAGTGATAGATACAGGGAGAGAGAGTGATAGCGACAGGGAGAGAGAGTGATAGCGACAGGGAGAGAGATAGGGAGATAGAGAGAAAGAGACGGGGAGAGAGAGAGTCACAGGGATAGATAGATAGATAGAGAGAGAGAGAGAGAGACAGGGAGAGAGGGAGTAACAGGGAGAGCGGGAGAGACAGGGAGTGAGAGAGAGAGAGACAGGGAGAGGGGGAGGGACATGGAGACAGAGACAGCGAGACAGCGAGAGAGAGAGACAGCGAGAGGGGGTTAGAGACAGGGAGAGAGAGATAGGAAAGGGAGAGAGAGAAAGATAAAGGGAGAGAGAGAAAGAGAAAGGGAGATAGAGACATGGAGAGAGACAGGGAGATAGAGAGAAAGAGAGACAGGGAGAGAGAGACAGGGAGAGGGGGAGAGACATGGAGACAGAGACAGCGAGAGAGAGAGAGAGAGAGAGAGACAGGGAGAGAGAGAGAACCAGGGAGAGAGAGAGAACCAGGGAGAGAGAGAGACAGAGAGAGAGAACGGGAAAGGGAGCGAGAGAGAGAATGCGGCACAGGGAGAGAGAGAGAGACAGGGAGAGAGAGAGAGAGACAGGGAGAGAGAGAGAGAGATACAGGGAGAGAGAGAGAGAGACAGGGAGAGAGAGAGAGAGAGAGAGACAGGGAGAGAGAGAGAGAGAGACAGGGAGAGACAGTGACAGGGAGAGAGAGAGACAGGGAGAGAGAGAGTGCGGCACAGGGAGAGAGAGAGAGTGACAGAGAGAGAGAGAGAGAGACAGGGCAAGTGAGAGGGTGAGAGAGATAGAGAGAGACAGGGAGCGAGAGAGAGAGATAGGCAGAGAGAGAGAGACAGGGAGAGAGGGAGAGAGAGAGAGACAGGCAGAGAGAGAGAGACAGGGAGAGAGAGAGAGTCAGTGAGAGAGAGAGAGACACACAGAGAGACAGAGGGAGAGACAGGGAGAGAGAGAGAGAGAGTCAGGGAGAGAGAGAAAGAGACAGGCAGAGGGAGAGAGAGTCAAGGAGAGAGAGAAGGAGACAGGGTTGGAGAGAAGGACAAAGGGAGAGAGAGAAGGAGACAGGACGAGAGACAGGGAGAGATAGGAGAGAGAGGAGACAGGGAGAGAGAGAAGGAGGCAGGGAGAAAGAGAAGGAGACAGGTAGGGAGAGAGAGACAGGGTGAAAGAGAGAGACAGGGAGAGAGAGAGATAGAGAGAGAGAGATAGGGAGAGAGAGAGACACGGAGAGAGAGTGAGAGAGACAGGGAGAGAGAGAGAGAAATAAACAGAGAGAGAGAGAGACAGAGAGAGGGGGAGAGAGAGAGAGAGACAGAGAGAGGGGGAGAGAGAGAGAGACAGGGAGAGAGAGAGATAGGGAGAGAGAGATAGAGAGAGAGAACAAGAGAGAGAGAGAGAGACAGATAGGGTGAGAGAAAGAGAGAAAGGGATAGAGAGGGAGAGACAGGTAGAGAGCGAGACATGGAGAGGAAGAGAGACACAGGAAGAGAGAGAGAGAGAGAAAAGGAGTGAGAGAGAGTGCGACAGGTAGGGAGAGGGAGACAGGCAGAGAGAGAGAGAGAGCGAGAGAGAGAGAGACAGGGAGAGAGAGAGACAGACAGCGAGAGAGAGAGACTTAGAGAGAGAGAGAGAGACAGCGAGAGAGAGAGAGACAGCGAGAGAGAGAGAGAGACAGGGAGAGAGAGTGATAGATACAGGGAGGGAGAGTGATAGCGACAGGGAGAGTGAGTGATAGCGACAGGGAGAGAGAGTGATAGCGACAGGGAGAGAGATAGGGAGATAGAGATAAAGAGACAGGGGAGAGAGAGAGACACAGGGATAGATCGATAGATAGAGAGAGAGAGAGAGAGAGACAGGGAGAGAGAGAGAGAGAAATAAACAGAGAGAGAGAGACAGAGAGAGGGGGAGAGAGAGAGAGACAGGGAGAGAGAGATAGGGAGAGAGAGAGATAGGGAGAGACAGGGTGAAAGAGAGAGAGATAGGGAGAGAGAGAGATAGGGAGAGAGAGAGAGACAGGGAGAGAAAGAGAGAGAAAGAGACAGAGAGAGAGAAGAGAGAGAGAGAGAGAGATAGGGTGAGAGAAAGAGAGAAAGGGATAGAGAGGGAGAGACAGGTAGAGAGCGAGACATGGAGAGGAAGAGAGACACAGGAAGAGAGAGAGACAGGAAGAGACAGGGAGAGAGAGAGAGAAAAGGAGTGAGAGAGAGTGAGACAGGTACGGAGAGGGAGACAGGCAGAGAGAGAGACAGCGAGAGAGAGAGAGAGAGGCAGGGAGAGAGAGAGAGACAGCGAGAGAGAGATAGAGATAGGGGGAGAGAGTGATAGATACAGGGAGAGAGAGTGATAGCGACAGGGAGAGAGATAGGGAGATAGAGAGAAAGAGACAGGGGAGAGAGAGAGACACAGGGATAGATAGATAGATAGATAGATAGATAGATAGATAGAGAGAGAGAGAGAGAGAGAGAGAGACAGGGAGAGAGGGAGTAACAGGGAGAGTGGGAGAGACAGGGAGAGAGAGAGAGAGAGACAGGGAGAGGGGGAGAGACATGGAGACAGAGACAGCGAGACAGCGAGAGAGGGTTAGAGACAGGGAGAGAGAGATAGAGAAAAGGAGAGAGAGAAAGAGAAAGGGCGAGAGAGATAGAGACATGGAGAGAGACAGGGAGATAGAGAGAAAGAGAGACACAGTGATAGAGAGAGAGAGAGAGATGGAGAGACAGGGAGAGAGAGACAGGGAGAAAGAGAGAGAGACGGGGAGAGAAATGGAGACAGAGACAGCAAAAGAGAGAGAGCCAGGGAGAGAGAGAGACAGAGAGAGAGCGGGAAATGGAGAGAGAGAGAGAATGTGGCACAGGGAGAGAGAGAGAGAGAGAGAGACAAGGAGAGAGAGAGAGAGAGACAGGGAGAGAGAGAGAGAGAGACAGAGAGAGAGAGAGAGAGAGACAGAGAGAGAGAGACAGGGAGAGAGAGAGAGAGACAGGGAGAGAGAGAGAGAGACAGGGAGAGAGAGAGACAGGGAGAGAGAGAGTGTGGCACAGGGAGAGAGAGAGAGTGACAGGGAGAGAGAGAGAGAGAGACTGGGAGAGAGAGAGAGAGAGACAGGGAGAGGGAGGGAGAGACAGGGAGAGAGAGAGAGAGAGACAGGGAGAGAGAGAGAGAGAGACAGGGCGAGTGAGAGGGTGAGAGAGATAGAGAGAGACAGGGAGCGAGAGAGAGAGATAGGCAGAGAGAGAAAGACAGGGAGAGAGGGAGAGAGAGAGAGAGACAGGGAGAGAGAGAGAGACAGGGAGAGAGAGAGAGACAGGGAGAGAGAGAGAGAGACAGGGAGAGAGAGAGAGATAAGGAGAGAGAGAGAGATAAGGAGAGAGAGAGATAGGGAGAGAGAGAGAGATATGGAGAGAGACAGAGAGAGAGAGACAGGGATAGAGATGTAGGAACATGGAGAGAGAGAGAGACCAGGAGAGAGAGGGACTGGGAGAGACAGGGACAGGGAGAGATTGAGTGACCAGGAGAGAGATAGAGAGAGACCGGGAGAGCGAGACAGGGAGAGAGAGAGAGCGAGACAGGGAGAGAGAGAGAGCGAGACAGGGAGAGAGAGAGAGCGAGACAGGGAGAGAGAGAGAGCGAGACAGGGAGAGAGAGAGAGCGAGACAGGGAGAGAGAGAGAGCGAGACAGGGAGAGAGAGAGAGCGAGACAGGGAGAGAGAGAGAGTGAGACCGGGAGAGAGAGAGAGAGACCGGGAGAGAGAGAGCGAGACAGGGAGAGAGAGTGGGAGACAGGGAGAGAGAGAAGGAGAGAGAGATAGGGCGAGAGAGAAAGAGACAGGGAGAGAGAGGAGACAGTCAGAGTGAGGAGACAGGGAGAGACAGGGATAGAGCGAGACAGGGAGAGATAGGGATAGAGAGAGAGAGGGAGAGACAGGGAGAGAGAGAGAGAGACAGGGATAGAGAGGGAGAGACAGGGAGAGAGAGAGAGAGACAGGGATAGAGAGGGAGAGACAGGGAGAGAGAGAGAGAAACTGGGAGAAGAGAGACAGGGAGAGAAAGAGACCGAGACAGGGAGAGAGAGAGAGAGAGACACAGGGAGAGAGAGAGAGACACAGGGAGAGAGTGAGAGATATGGATAGAGAGGCAGAGACAAGGATAGAGAGGCAGAGACAAGGATAGAGAGAGAGAGACCAGGGGAGAGAGACAGGGTGAGAGAGAGAGAGACAGGGAGAGAGAGAGAGAGAGACAGGGATAGAGAGAGAGAGAGACAGGGATAGAGAGAGAGAGACAGGGAGGGAGAGAGAGACAGGGAGGGAGAGAGAGAGAGAGAGAGAGAGAGAGATAGGGTGAGAGAAAGAGAGACAGGGATAGAGAGGGAGAGACAGGTAGAGAGCGAGGCATGGAGAGGAAGAGAGACACAGGAAGAGAGAGAGACAGGAAGAGGCAGGGAGAGAGAGAGAGAAAATGAGTGAGAGAGAGTGAGACAGGTACGGAGAGGGAGACAGGCAGAGAGAGAGAGACAGCGAGAGAGAGAGAGAGAGAGAGACAGGGAGAGAGAGAGAGAGAGAGAGAGACAGGGAGAGAGAGAGAGAGACAGCGAGAGAGAGAGACTTAGAGACAGAGAGAGACAGCGAGAGAGAGATAGAGACAGGGAGAGAGGGAGAGACAGGGAGAGAGAGAGCGAGAGAGAAAGAGACTGAGAGAGACAGAATGAGAGACAGGGAGAGAGAGAGAGAGAGTCAGGGAGAGAGAGAGCAAGACAGGGTTGGAGAGAAGGACAAAGGGAGAGAGGGAAGGAGACAGGGCGAGAGAAAGGGAGAGATAGGAGAGAGAGGAGACAGGGAGAGAGAGAAGGAGACAGGTAGGGAGAGAGAGACAGGGTGAAAGAGAGAGACAGGGAGAGAGAGAGATAGAGAGAGAGAGATAGGGAGAGAGAGAGAGAGAGAGACAGGGAGAGAGAGAGTGAGAGAGACAGGGAGAGAGAGAGAGAAAGAAACAGAGAGAGAGAGACAGAGAGAGAGAGAGACAGAGAGAGGGGGAGAGAGAGAGAGAGACAGAGAGAGGGGGAAAGAGAGAGAGACAGGGAGAGAGAGAGATAGGGAGAGAGAGATAGAGAGAGACAGGGTGAAAGAGAGAGAGAGGGAGAGAGAGAGAGATAGGGAGAGAGAGAGACAGGGAGAGAAAGAGAGAAAAAGAGACAGAGAGAGAGAACAAGAGAGAGAGAGAGAGAGAGAGAGAGAGAGACAGAGACAAGGAGAGAGAGAGACCGGGAGAGAGACAGGGAGAGAGAGAGTGTGAGACAGGGAACGAGAGAGAGAGATAGGCAGAGAGAGAGAGAGACAGGGAGAGATAGAGAGAGAGACAGGGAGAGACTGGGGCAGAGAGAGAGAGACAGGGGGAGAGAGAGAGAGACAGGGGGAGAGAGAGAGAGAGACAGGGGGAGAGAGAGAGAGAGACAGGGGGAGAGAGAGAGAGAGACAGGGGGAGAGAGAGAGAGACAGGGAGAGAGAGAGAGTCAGTGAGAGAGAGAGAAAGAGACAGAGAGACACAGAGAGACAGAGGGAGAGACAGGGAGAGAGAGAGAGAAAGTCAGGGAGAGAGAGAGAGAGGCAGGCAGAGGGAGAGAGAGTCAGGGAGAGAGAGAAGGAGACAGGGTTGGAGAGAAGGACAAATAGAGAGAGAGAATGAGACAGGGTGAGAGAGAGACAGGGAGAAATAGGAGAGAGAGGAGACAGGGAGAGAAAGAAGGAGGCAGGGAGAGAGAGAAGGAGACAGGTAGGGAGAGAGAGACAGGGTGAAAGAGAGAGACAGGGAGAGAGAGAGATAGGGAGAGAGAGAGTTAATATGAGAGAGAGAGAGCGACAGGGAGAGAGAGAGTGAGAGAGACAGGGAGAGAGAGAGAGAAAGAAACAGAGAGAGAGACAGAGAAAGGGGGAGAGAGAGAGAGACAGGGAGAGAGAGAGATAGGGAGAGAGAGATAGAGAGAGACAGGGTGAAAGAGAGAGAGAGGGAGAGAGAGAGAGAGATAGGGAGAGAGAAAGAGACAGGGAGAGAGAGAGATAGAGAGAGAGAGAGTCAGGAAGAGAGAGAGAGAGACAAGAAGAGAGAGATTGAGAGAGAGAGAGAGAGAGAGAGAGAAAGAGACAGAGATAGAGACAGAGTGAGAGACAGGGAGAGAGATAGAGAGACAGGGAGAGAGACAGAGAGAGACAGAGGCAGAGAGAGAGAGACAGGGAGAGAGAGAGAGAGAGAGAGACAGGGAGAGAAAGAAAGAGAGAGAGAGACAGGGAGAGAGAGACAGGGAGAGAGAGACAGGGAGAGAGGGAGAGACAGGGAGAGAGGGAGAGACAGGGAGAGAGGGAGAGACAGGGAGAGAGAGGGAGAGACAGGGAGAGAGAGGGAGAGACAGGGAGAGAGAGGGAGCGACAGGGAGAGAAAGGGAGAGAGAGAGAGTGAGATAGGGAGGGAGAGAGAGAGATATGGAGAGAGAGAGAGAGAGAGACAGGGATAGAGATGCAGGGACATGGAGAGAGAGAGAGAGACCAGGAGAGAGAGGGACTGGGAGAGACAGAGACAGGGAGAGACTGAGTGACCAGGAGAGAGATAGAGAGAGACCGGGAGAGAGAGAGAGCGAGACAGGGAGAGAGAGCGAGCGAGACAGGGAGAGAGAGCGAGCGAGACAGGGAGAGAGAGCGAGCGAGACAGGGAGAGAGAGCGAGCGAGACAGGGAGAGAGAGCGAGCGAGACAGGGAGAGAGAGCGAGCGAGACAGGGAGAGAGAGCGAGCGAGACAGGGAGAGAGAGCGAGCGAGACAGGGAGAGAGAGCGAGCGAGACAGGGAGAGAGAGAGCCAGACACGGAGAGAGAGAGCCAGACAGGGAGAGAGAGAGAGTGAGACCGGGAGAGAGAGAGAGTGAGACCGGGAGAGAGAGAGAGTGAGACCAGGAGAGAGAGAGGGAGTGAGACCAGGAGAGAGAGAGAGCGAGACAGGGAGAGAGAGAAGGAGAGAGAGATAGGGCGAGAGAGAAAGAAACAGGGAGAGAGAGAAGGAGACAGGCAGAGTGAGGAGACAGGGAGAGACAGGGATAGAGCGAGACAGGGAGAGATAGGGATAGAGAGAGAGAGGGAGAGACAGGGAGAGAGAGAGAGACAGGGATAGAGAGGGAGAGACAGGGAGAGAGAGAGACAGAGACTGGGAGAGGAGAGACAGGGTGAGAAAGAGACCGAGACAGGGAGAGAGAGAGAGAGACACAGGGAGAGAGAGAGAGACCAGGGGAGAGAGAGAGAGAGAGACCTGGAGAGAGAGACAGGGAGAGAGAGACAGGGAGAGAGAGACAGGGAGAGAGAGAGACAGGGATAGAGAGAGAGAGAGACAGGGATAGAGAGAGAGAGAGACAGGGATAGAGAGAGAGAGAGACAGGGATAGAGAGAGAGACAGGGATAGAGAGAGAGAGAGAGACAGGGATAGAGAGAGAGAGACAGGGATAGAGAGAGAGAGAGAGAGATAGGGTGAGAGAAAGAGAGACAGGGATAGAGAGGGAGAGACATGTAGAGAGCGAGACATGGAGAGGAAGAGGGACACAGGAAGAGAGAGAGAGACAGGATGAGACAGGGAGAGAGAGAGAGAAAAGGAGTGAGAGAGAGTGAGACCAGTAGGGAGAGGGAGACAGGCAGAGAGAGAGAGACAGGGAGAGAGAGAGAGAGAGACAGGGAGAGAGAGAGAGAGAGACAGGGAGAGAGAGACAGACAGCGAGAGAGAGAGACTTAGAGAGAGAGAGAGACAGCGAGAGAGAGATAGAGACAGGGAGAGAGAGTGATAGATACAGGGAGAGAGTGATAGCGACAGGGAGAGAGATAGGGAGATAGAGAGAAAGAGACGGGGAGAGAGAGAGTCACAGGGATAGATAGATAGATAGAGAGAGAGAGAGAGAGTGAGAGACAGGGAGAGAGGGAGTAACAGGGAGAGCGGGAGAGACAGGGAGAGAGAGAGAGAGAGACAGGGAGAGGGGGAGGGACATGGAGACAGAGACAGCGAGACAGCGAGAGAGAGAGACAGCGAGAGAGGGTTAGAGACAGGGAGAGAGAGATAGGAAAGTGAGAGAGAGAAAGATAAAGGGAGAGAGAGAAAGAGAAAGGGAGATAGAGACATGGAGAGAGACAGGGAGATAGAGAGAAAGAGAGACACAGGGATAGAGAGAGAGAGAGAGATGGAGAGACAGGGAGAGAGAGACAGGGAGAGGGGGAGAGACATGGAGACAGAGACAGTGAGAGAGAGAGAGAGAGAGAGAGAGACAGGGAGAGAGAGAACCAGGGAGAGAGAGAGACAGAGAGAGAGAGCGGGAAAGGGAGCGAGAGAGAGAATGCGGCACAGGGAGAGAGAGAGAGAGACAGGGAGAGAGAGAGAGAGAGAGAGAGAGAGAGACAGGGAGAGAGAGAGAGAGAGAGAGACAGGGAGAGAGAGAGAGAGAGACGGAGAGAGAGAGAGAGAGACAGGGAGAGAGAGAGAGAGAGAGAGACAGGGAGAGAGAGTGCGGCACAGGGAGAGAGAGAGAGAGTGACAGAGAGAGAGAGAGAGAGACAGGGCGAGTGAGAGGGTGAGAGAGATAGAGAGAGACAGGGAGCGAGAGAGAGAGATAGCCAGAGAGAGAGAGACAGGGAGAGAGGGAGAGAGAGAGAGACAGGGAGAGAGAGAGAGACAGGGAGAGAGAGAGAGTCAGTGAGAGAGAGAGAGAGACACAGAGAGACAGAGGGAGAGACAGGGAGAGAGAGAGAGAGTCAGGGAGAGAGAGAAAGAGACAGGCAGAGGGAGAGAGAGTCAAGGAGAGAGAGAAGGAGACAGGGTTGGAGAGAAGGACAAAGGGAGAGAGAGAAGGAGACAGGACGAGAGACAGGGAGAGATAGGAGAGAGAGGAGACAGGGAGAGAGAGAAGGAGGCAGGGAGAAAGAGAAGGAGACAGGTAGGGAGAGAGAGACAGGGTGAAAGAGAGAGACAGGGAGAGAGAGAGATAGAGAGAGAGAGATAGGGAGTGAGAGAGACGGGGAGAGAGAGAGAGAAATAAACAGAGAGAGAGAGAGACAGAGAGAGGGGGAGAGAGAGAGACAGGGAGAGAGAGAGATAGGGAGAGAGAGATAGAGAGAGAGAACAAGAGAGAGAGAGAGACAGATAGGGTGAGAGAAAGAGAGAAAGGGATAGAGAGGGAGAGACAGGTAGAGAGCGAGACATGGAGAGGAAGAGAGACACAG